>NW_023637590.1:1729883-1806379 GCF_015220235.1 Choloepus didactylus
CTGGCTGCACAGGCAGAGCCAGGCTGGGCAGGCAGAGGCCGGAGGGCACCTGGGGGTCTGGCACACCCTGCCGGCCTGCCAGAAGGAGCCAGAGAGCCCGGCACTGCCAATTCTGAAGCTGGTCAGGTCTGTAGCCCAAGCCCCCGGCTGCCCTCAGCCCCAGCACCCTTCCTCTCAGGGGCAGCGTGGGAAGGGCCCGGGCTCCAGGCTCCCCCCAGGCACCACCGAGCAGCCCTCAGCTGCATGTCACCCTCACCCACCCTGGCTTCCGAGCAGCCACTGACCGGGCCCCTCAGTGGCGAAACCAAGTCAAGCTCCTGAGCGGGGCCCACGGGGCCACCAGTATTGGTCCTGCAGCCCCTCACGTGCCCCCGTCAGCTGACACACGCACCTGCAGCTGCACTGCCTCACCGTGCCCGTGGTGACGCCCACCCCACCGCCGGGAGCCCGGCTCTGGCACAGTGACCAAGTGATAGAGGGTCAGGTCTCATTTCCACACCGTACTCTCCTCTCCTGAAAGCCCTGGAAGCGGCTCTGCTCCTGCCCTGCAGCAGTGCTGGGTGCCCTTCCTATAGGGGAGCTGTGGCCTGACTCAAGAGGGCGCCGGGTTTCCGGAGCGTTCCGTCCAAAGGCTCATTTCCAATGTGGCCAGACAAATGCCACCTGAGCGGTGGCTCTGGGCCCAGCCCCGAGTACCCGAAGGGAGAGGAGAACAGGGACCCCAGCACAAGTTGAAAACGTGGGTGCTCAGGGGTCTGGGTGGCCTGAGGAGGCCCAGGAGGGCTGGGGCCTCCCGGGCCACGGACCCTGCCCAGGGGAAGGAAGGGATTGCGGTGTAAACCTGGGAGAGCTGGGCAGACCCCGTCGGCTGGAGCCGCGAGGTGCAGGGCCTGTGGGGGCCCCCGAGAGCCGAGGCCCAAAGCTGCCATGGCCGGAAGGCCTCAAGCCCCCGCCTCCTGACTTCTGAAGCCCCTGACCCAAACCATCCCAGACTGAGACAAAAGCCCAGCGAGGGTGTCGGCCCCTAGAGGCCAGGCAGGAGTGGGCAGCTGGGCACCTCCATCCCCGTGCCGTCCCCGGTCCTCTGTGGGGAGGGGTCTGTGCTCAGCCTCGACCCAGCCCCTGCATGGACCCCACGGGCTGACATTTGGCTTTGGGCCTTACCATGGTGCCCTTGAAGCGATGGGGCATGGGTGAGCCGGGGAAGAAAGCACGTTGGCAGAGCAATGAAAGGCTGCGTTTAGATGGTGGGATTGTGGGCAGATTTTATGCCATTGGAAAAAACCCATCTTCCCTGTTGCATCCAGGTTTTCTGCATGTTTTCGAGGCTCCGACCCCTGGTAAAGGTCAGCTTCGGGCAGCTGTGCAGTCACCCCCGCGGAGAGCCTCTTTCCCAGAGGCCCCAGGACAAGGAACAGACAGGGAGGAGGACAGAAACCGAGGCAAGGAGGCGAGCTGGACCCCACGCTGCCACAGCCGGGTAACCGGGGGAACCTGGGGCACCGTGGGAGAGCATGGCTCGGCCTCTCCTTGGACTCGGAGGCGGGCGGGCTGTCCCCATAGTGCCCGGTGCCTGGCACTGACCCTGGGCTCTGTCCCTGAAGACCTTGGCCTGGGAGGGGGTGTGGGGGCACACTCCGGGCACACACTTGCAGCTGGCTGCCCGCGGGAAGGCCAGGCTCGGCGGCAGGGACAGGCCAGTGAGACGAGACACTTGGTTTCAAACCCACATGCGACTGCAGTGCCCCTCGGTTCTAAACGAACATTCTCTGCCACGTGCCAACTCCACCACTGCCGGCTCACCCCGTCAGCTCTGCCCGGAGGCGGCGGCTGCCCCGATGCAGGACTGCCCAGTGGGAAAGCAGTGTGGCGGCCTTCTCTCCCAGCACCCCAACCCCGTGCCCACTCACCTGACCCCGACAGAGACGCCTTTCCCCATGAGGGGGGACACCTGCAGATGCTCCCCACTGCAGGGCTCCGGGCCCGGAGCCAGACCCCAGGTGGGCTCCCTGACCTCGATCAGGCGTTCGGGGGCTGGCCCGGGCCCCTCAGGGGGCAGGTGATCATCAAGCCCACGTGACCCTCCGAGAGGTGGCAAGTGAGGTGCCGAGAGGGCAGACCCCTGAGCCTCTCTGGGGGAGGCCCGGAGGCGTGACAGCCAGGCCTGGCACCGCCCGCAGTCTGGGGCTGGGGTCGCCATTGTTATTATCCAGCCTGCGGGACAGTTCCTGAACCCCACAGCAAGCCACGAGCCAGGGCCACCCGGCATTGACAGAGACGCTCCCAAGGGGGCCAGCAAGGGGCCTGGGGACCCCAAGATCCTGGACCTATCCTGGGGTTGGAATCGTACCCCACCCACCATAAAGGACGAGATTGTCCTAGAGACCTGATGTGAATCAGACAAAACAGAAAACGTGTTTGGGACCCTCGGGACCCACGGGCTCTGCTAAAAATCGCTTGCCAAGAAAAAACCAGGGATGCTCCCACGGCGGGCACAGCCCCCCACCACAGACACGTGCCACGCCGGCTGTGGGGCCACAATGACGACAAGCGTCCCCGAGTGCTCGCCATGCGCCGGGCACTGCACTGGGCACCTCCGCAGCCGCCCCATCTCATCCTCACCCCAACCCCGGGAGCAGGCACTGGGACACCCCACCTTGCAGGGGAGGGCAGTGGGGTACACTGAGGCGAGCGCCCCACAGGCACTTGCACCCCACGGAGCTGGGCCCCCATACCTCCTTCATCCATGGCTCCCGGCAGGTCTTTACTGGGCGTCCCCGCTTGGGAACCGGGGACAGGCGGCCTTTTCTCGGCACAGGGCCTCCGGGAGGCCTCCAGCGAGCTGGCGGGCTCAGGGAAGAAGTCCTGGGTGGAGCTGGAGTCCGAGAGCGCCACGGCCGTGCTGTCCTGGCTGCGCTCTGTGGGGAAGGGGGAGAGAGGGGGCGGCCGTGAAAACCCACGCCCCCGCCGGCATGGCGGGCCTTCCCCCTTCATGGCCAGCCTTCCTGGGGTCCTGCCAAGCACCTTCTGGGGGCAGCCCCCCAGCAGTTCTGGAAAAGTTTTAACAATTGGCTTTCAAAGTCCTGATCTGTGGCACTTGCTGGTTCCCCGCCACGGCTGATTTCAAGCTACCGGGCGTGGGGTTGGGAAGAGACGTGCAGAGGAAACCACGGTAAAAGCATCCCTGCCACGCAGAGAGGACAGACGTAAACCACCGATTTTCCGCCAGGGGCTGGAGTCTCAGCCACCAGGGGGGCTGGGGCCCGCTCGCTGGCTCCCATCCCTGCACCACCAGCGGCTGCTCATGAGAAAGATTAGGAGCCGGGCAGGGTAGAAGGTTGGAGCAAATTTGCTGTGGGAGAGGCAGGCTCTTCTCTCCTAAGGAACATTAAGCTGTATGCCAAAAGCCAGTGTGGAAACTCACTGCAGCTGAGGAAAGGGAAAAAAAAAAACACTTCTCCCTTTGGGGAGGGGCAGGAAGACACCCCGGGCACGAGCAAGAGGCCTCCCGCCACGGAAGAGGGGAGGATGGTGAGCGGGCCCTGTTCCGGGACAGCAGAGAACCAGCCGGCAAGCACCGAGGAACAAGCAAAGCAGCCTATGAAGGGAGCGGGCAGCAGCAGGGGGAGGCCCTTCCCGAGGTGTGCACAAAGGGCTAAAGTCAAAGGAGGAGCTGGAGCACGGAGAGAAGCTCCTGGCAAACCAGCCCTCGCTGTAAGTGCAGGGCGACCCTAGAGGGATCTGAAGGCATCGGTGCACGGAAGGCACCAGTGCGGCGACGAGACTCTAGGCCGGCTCGGCTTCCACCTGGCTCAACGCAGCGTCCCAGGGCCACGGCCTGGAAGCAGGAGAGGACGGTCCGTTCCGGGCTAGATATCCCTTACTTCAGTGTCTTCTATCCTACGCGTGACGTCTGACATTCGTTTAAAAAAAAAATTACAAGACACAGACACAGGGAAGGGAGCGGAGGGGAGGGAAGGAGATTCAGAAGCAACAGAAAAAGACGACTTAAAGAGACAAAACAGCTGATAGAAGCAGACCCAAAGGTGACCAGGTGCTGAAAACATCTGACAGAATTTAAAGTAACCATGATCAACAGCTACGATTAATAAGGTTAAAAGCTCCAGTGGAAAATACAGACAACATGCCTGAGTAAACGGAGAATCTCAGCAAAGACATTATAAGCAAGAGTCGAAAGAAAATGCTAGAAATGAAAAACACAGCAACAGAGATGGACGATGTCTTTGTCAGGCTTTGCAGCACACTCAACACGACTGAGGAGGAAAAAAACTCAGAACCTGAAGACAGGTAAGTAGAAATAATCCAAACTGAGAGGGAGAGAATGAGAAAAACAAACACAGAACACAGCACCCACGAGCATCCAAACGATCTAATATACAAACTGGAATCCCAGAAAGAGACGAGAGCGAAAAGGGACAGAAGAAATATTTTAAGAGGTCACTACTAAGAAGTTTTCCAAAAATAATGAAGGACAGCAAATCACCAAGCAGCCAAGGGAAGTAAAAACGGAAGTTTTTTAGGAAGTTCTTTAGATAGAAGGAATATGAGACTGGGCACAAGCCTGGAGCTACACAAAGAATGATGCTCCCTGGAAATGGTTAAGTCATGGAACATATAAAAAACATTTTTTCCTTTATTTTTAATTGCTCTAAAATTGACTATCTACAGCAAAAAAAAAAAAAAAAAAAAAAGGTAGCAATGCATTGTGATTTTGTATCCTGTATAACAATAAAAGGAACAACACGAAGAGTACAAAAACGAGGAGGTCCTTATACCACGTGTGGAGTGGTCCAGTATTCGAAGGTAGATTTTGTAAATCCTGGGGCAACCACTACTTTTTTTCTTAAAAGAGATATAAACAATAAGCCAATAGTGGAGGTAAGATGGAACCATGAAAAACCAAACCTGTCTTGCCTTGAGCTGTGTGAGTCTGAAGGAGACGCTGCAAGAATTAGGAGTGAGGGGGGCTCGGTTCAAGCTCCGCTCGTGCCACTCATCTGCGGTGTGACCCTGAGCTGGGCAACCCCTTCCCCGCCTCTCGACCGCAGCCACACGCCACCTCCGAGGGGCTCGGGCCACGGTGGCTTCCGGGGCACCCAGGGAGGAGGGCAGACACAGCTGCTGGCCACAACTCTCCAGCCCGGCTCGGCTACCTCGGAACCTGGTCCCGGGGGACACGCTGGTGCCCACTGGGCAACTGCCAGGAGCCCGCTAGGAGGGCAGACGTGAGCCGCCCAGTGGGCAAATGCACTTGCTTCTTCTTGGGAGGGGTAACACGACGTAACGCTGTTCCCACGAAGCCGGAAGCCTGGGTTCCGGAAGACTCAGGCTGCCCGAGCTCAACTTCCACCCTGCCGCTTAGTAGCGTCGAGAACCTGTGCAAGTGCGGAAGCTTCTTTTGACTTCTGTCCCCTCGTGTGTAAAATCGTGAGGACACTGGGACCTCCTCTGTATCGCTGCTCTGAGGATTGAAGGAGTCGGTGGGTGTCAGGTGCTTGAAGCGGGCCTGGCCTCAGCGAGCGCTCACAAAGCGTCGGCTCCAATGCAGTTGCACTGTTTTCAGAGAAACTGGCCTGTTTCCTCTCCAGTGCCCCGAGTTTTACACAACAGGCTTAGTTCTGAATGGGCCCAGGGTTTCACGCGTGCCTTCTGGATGGGCGAGCTCCGCCACGGCCCTTCCTGCAGAGCTGCCTCTGGAGCGTCACTGTCAGCGACCAGCAGCCATCGGGAGAGATGCAAAAACAGGGCTGCAGACGGAGTGAGAGCCCGAGCGGCCACTGCAGAAGCCCCGGTCCCACGGGCAGGATGCCCCTGGCTGCCCCCGTTTCTGTAGGAACAAGGGGCTGACCCTTGATCCGCAAGGCCACATCCCTTGTGGGAAGTCACAATCCAGAGAGACTGAGACTGAGGGGACCACTGCCCCGGCCCATTCGCTGTCTGTGGGGACCAGGGGGGCGGCCCCAGGGAACACAGTGAGACCTTGATATTCAGGGGCCCCAGACACACCAGCCAACCCCAGGCCTTGGCTGAGCGATTTCACTGCTCCGGGCCTCGTCACTGCCCACAGGGCCTGCCCGTTGCACGTGGGTGAGGTGACAGCCCACGGACCATCCTGCCCGGCCACACCGACTCCAGCAAAGAGAAAACCGACGGCTCGGACAACACTCCAGAAGTCACAAGGTCACGCGTGTGCAGCCTAACAAGTCACCCAGGCGCCAGGCCGTGGCACGCTCTCCTCGGCCAGCACTCGACCAGCTGGTGTCACCGCACGGCTGGGCAGCCAGCCTGGCAGGAGGACCTCGCCAAGCTCACCAGCTGCCGGGCTCTTGGCCCTCAAGGAACCGCCAGCTGGGTGGGGCCCGAGGCGACCCTCAGGAAAACGAAGGGCTGGCTACCGCACGGAGACACGGTCCCCGGGTGCCAATGCCCTCCCCAGGCTGCCAGGAGAGGAGCGGCTCGTCCACAGGGCAGGAGCCAGACCCATCAAGAAACAGAACGGCGTGAGCAGGGCAAGGCTGCGCCCTGCATTTCGGGGCCATCGGCCCCACTGGAAACTTTTAAATGACATCCACAGCGACGAACACCATAGCAGGCAGAGCAGGACTCAAAAGCAGCCCGCGGTTTCACGCCAAGAAGCAGGTCGGGTCAAAGGAACGCTGGCTTTCGTTCCTTTTACATCAGTAGACAGAAAGATGAATGGAAAGTTCGTACAGAATGACCATTTAGCTGGGCAGGGCCTCGCCCTCCTTTCCCCTCCTGGCCCATCCCTCTTCCCGCGGTGGCTGATGGGAGGACCCAAGCAAGACGACAAGCCACCAGGGACAAGGGCGGCTGTAAAGGTCACGGAGCGGGGGACACGGATGCTCCACCTGGACCAGCTCAGGACTCAGGGGACGGGACGGCAGGTGGCAACTTGAAATGCCTGGGGAAGCAGTTCTGGGGGAGCACAAGGCCATTCGCCCATACAGTCCCCCAGACACCGGGGCCCAGGGAGCCGGCTGGGCCGGGCGGCAGGGAGGGCAGAACCCGTAGGAACTGGTGTGACCCAGAGCAGCCTGCAAATCCGGACCACTCCTGCCCTGGGAAGTCTGTGCACTGGGGCAGGGGAAGGAGGGATGCCACCGGCCCCCTGCTCTCCCAGCTCCCAGCAGGTCTCTGCACTGTGTCATCTCACAGGTCACTGGACCCCGCCTGGGGAAGGGCTGGGCATCCAGGAAAGGATGTGAGCAGGGGATGCGACAGGCCAGCAGGGACACACGGTCATCGGTGTTGGCAGGCGCAGGGGCCTGCAAGTCCAGCCCTGGGCACCCACACATCACCACGTGCTTTGCACAAACACTGTTCTCCCCGAACCCCTCTGCCTGCCCCCTGGACAGCCGGCTCCAGCCTGGGCTCAGACGCCGCGTCACACCCACCACCGCACACGGGCCCCACTGCCAGCGCCCTGGGACCTGTGAACGTGGGGGCTCCCACTTAGGGAACACGTGACTTCCAGGCTCCCTCCGCGAAGCCATCCCTGGCTGTGTCCCAGGCCTCCTCTGTGCTAACAGCCCGAGGTGCTTCCTCCGTATCCCAGAGGCCCTGGGTGAGGGCTGGGCCCGGGGAAGAACCAGACAGGTGAGCCGATGCTTGGCAGGCGAGGCCACCCAGGCCCGTGGTTCATCTCCCCGGGTGGAGGGGACCAGACGGGGAGGACAGAGGCCGGGCCGCTCGGCCGCCAGCCTGAGGTCCTAGAGAGAGCCTGAGTGGGGGCTCTGGGCCCCCTGGGTTTGAGGCAGAGCGCGAGCCAGGTGGAAAGCCCCTTCTCCACAGAAGAACAGACATGGCCGGCCCCACATGACAGCACCCAACCGTCCCACGGGGCGGGGCAGGGAGATTCTTCCCACGGAAACTTCATCCTAAGTAGCACCCCAGGGACTGCCCCAGCCCAGGCCCTCAGCCCCAAGTCTCCGCAGCCAAGAGCTGCTGCCTTTAAGGACCTGGCTAAAGGCCACCAAGAAAGCCGGCCGACACCAGGCGAGCAGGTTAGAAGCTGGCCCTGGAGGCTCTTTTAAAAATCTGCCCCCACAAGACCTGTTCGTACTCATTCCTCCTGCCACGAGCTTGTAAATGGTTCACCCTCGTACTGCTGATCACTGGAACGTTGCACGTGCACACTTCTCTCTTCCCCTTTGTACCTCTCGAGGGATGTGCACCCGCACCCAACGGCTGGTGACACTGGCCTGCTTCCACGCCCCGCCCCGTCCGTTCCCAGGAGAGCTCGGGGTGCAGACGGAAAGGACTCTGGCCTGGTGACAGAAGGCCCCGTCTTCCCGGAGTCTGTACCCCGAGCCTCTTCTTTGTTCGTGTTTGACTCAGTGCAAAGCACTGGAATTTCTCAGGCTTTCTGTGCCAGCCTTAAAGAGCTCTGTCAAGATGCGAGTTCCTGGTATGATCTTCTAAGAGCAGAATGTCATTTTTTAGAAAAAGGCCTCATTTGCCCCAGCAGGAAGGCCAGAAGCTGTTCACAGCCATCAGTTCCCTCAGCTCGGTTCGGGGAGCATTTCTGGAAAAAGACTCGTGGCTGTGCCGTCGATGACTGCAGCAGCTCTGACTGACGGAGGCCAAGAAGGCCACGTCCCTCTCCCAACCGGAAAACAACAGACTTTGCCAAACAGGAAACACGAGCTGAACCCCTATCTTGAGAAATCCTTCAAGTGCACCCAGCCTGCCCCTTTGGTCCCTGCCGGCCGCTGCAAAAGGCCCCGTCCAGCTGGGGCAGGGCTGGTCGTGGGGAACGGAGGAGAAATGAACGGACACCCCAAAGACCCCGGGGCCCTGGAGAGTGGCTGAGAGATGCAGACACACAGGAGGCCACAGGGGGCCGGGCTGACCCTGCACACTCGGGCAGCAGCACCGCCTCACCGGCACCTGACGCCCGGACTGCCCTCGCCACGTGCCCCCTGGTCCCCCGAGCCGGGCGAGTCACGGCCAAGAAGCCCTGGGGGCAGCGCTGACCGTGCTTCCAGCTACAGGCGGGCAGACGGCCCCATGCCAAGGCTGGGACCCCCACAGCTGTAGACAAGGACCCCAGGCAGCTCCTCCGAGGACGCCTGGGAGAATTTGCCTGGTTTAGAGCCAGAAAGAGACTCACTGTGGGCAGCCACCTGCCACTGCCTTTGGAGGGCTCCGCCCCCTGGGCCTCCAAGCTCTGCCCCCGGAAGTCTCTTCCACCCAGTCCAGCGCCTTAGCACCTTCCAGGCCCCTGCTCCCACTGCCCTCACCCAAGACGGCCCTGCAAGCCTCTCCGGAGGACTGCCTCCTCCAGGAAGTCCTCCCAATGAACCAAACCTCCGTGCTTGCTCTGTCCCCGGGCTCGGGGCACACCCTCTGCCCTGGGGCATTGCCTCGGGATGCGCTGAGTCCACCTGGCAGGCAGGGGGCGGGTCTCTGTCACCTGTGCTGCCCCAGTGACCCTCTCCCATGCTTGGCACACAGCAGGTGCTCAATAAATGCCACAGCCAGCTGCGGCCCAAGAGGGACTTTTTAAAAGTGTAAGAATGCTAAGAGAGACGAACAAAGGAAGTGCTCGGCTCGGCCCCCTGACAGCTGGCCACCCCCTTCCCTCCCTTCCCCCAGCCCCCCACGCCACCCCACACCCGAATGAACCGACAACCTGCGCCCCGCTCCGAGTCGGTCCCAACCTTGAGAAGGTCTCTGCAGGACCCCAGCCCCCCCACCGCACCCCGATGGCCCCCTGCGCCCCAGGAAGGGAAGCCAGGGGCAGAGAGCAGTGGGGCTGCCTCTCGGGACTTCCTGCCCGTCCGGGGGTCCCCAACCTCTGTGGCCTGGACCCTGCGGCGGACACAGGCCCCGACTCAGCAGGTGAGCTCCAGCCCCCCAGACAAAGTTCCCTTTCATACCCCTGCCCGCGTAAAGACAGCCTGGCATCTCAGCGTTGGCTGCCTCTCTGTCCAAAGCAGGAACGAGCACAGCAACGGAAAGGAAGGGTCACAAGAGCTGACGGGCAGGTAGGGGGCGGGCACGGGCAGAGGCCACCCCGTTCCTGCTGGTCAGCGGTGGGGAGATGGGCCGTGGCGGCAGCCAAGCACATCAGACACACTCTGCCAGTCCCGGGCCCGGCGGACGGGGCAGCAGCCCCAGGGGCCGGAGCGGGGCTGGCATGTGGGCTGTGCCGTGCCCCGAAGCGAGCCGCGACGGTGCAAGCAGGAGGACACGGCCTGGAGAGTGGGGGTTCGGGTTGGGGCCGCACGGGCAATGCTGGCGGAGGCCACGGGGGGGTGATCAGGTGGGGATGGGGGGACACGGCACGGACGGGACACGGCACGGACAAAACAAAACACAGACGGAACATGACATGGAGGGAACACGGCAGGACGGTGACGGCATGGCAGGGGTGAGGATGGCCGTGCGGGGGTCTCGGCACAGGGCCCCCGTGTCAGCAAGGACGCCCCCAGGGCCTCACCCCCACGGCCTGGCTCAGGGCGGCCTCTGAGCTCCCCGCTGCTGTGCTCGTGCCATGACGGAGACGGCCTGGGTGGCACCTGCAGCCCCCACCCTTCTGATCCCCGGCTTGTTCCCTCCCTCCCCGTAAACTCTGACACCCCTTTCGGACCTCGGCTAAGGTTTCCTCTTTGGAAAGGCCTCCCACCCCCTGAGAGGCCAGGCCAGGTTTCCCCGGGATGTGACGCCTCTCCTCCTCGGCACTGGCCTCAGCTGCTGGGAGGAGCCGCCGGGCATGGGGCCGGGCTGTCACCTGCAGAAGGCCGAGGACACATCCCCAAGGCCAGCTGAGCACCCAAACCCCGTCGTGCCCAGCCCGGCCTGCCACCAAGGAGCATTCGTCCAATTGCAGCTTGGCTTTCGGAGCCAAGACTCGGGCTCCCTGCAGCCCCACCCAGCTAGACAGGCAAGCCCAGGGGGTCCCCATCTGCCCTCGGAGCTCGGCCACCTTGGGTGCTGCCAGCCGGATGGCTGTGAAGATGAAAACAGGCTGCCACCCTACAGGCAACCTGCCCGAGCCTGGGAGTGGGGGCCTAATTCACACACACACACACACACACACACACACACACACACACACACACACACGACATCCACGACACACACGGTAAGGGAGAAGGGTGATTTTGTGCAAAGCTCTCACGATGTTCTGGATAAACAGGAGTACAGAGAAATTAACAGGAGCCGCTTTGAGGCTGCCAAGTGCTCCCTGTGTGAGTTTTTCCCCCTGGTTAGGAAGCTTCCAGGCTAAGGTTTCGGCTCAGCCAGAGGACTGTCCTCGGGCGACTGCGGGTGCCCAGCGAGGGGTGGGTGGAACCTCGGGGCCCCCTGAGGGGCCGTCCCAGGGCTGTTAACCAGCACAGAGGAGGGGCTGAAGGAAGCTTCACCCCGGCGCGGGGGACACAGGCCGGGGTGGGCTGGCTCGGAGAGCGGACCTGTCAAGCCACCCGATACGCCTGGGAAACCTTCCGGAATCTCTCCTACATCCTATGCCCAGTGAGACTACTCTGATCGCTCTCTGTCCTGGAGAGCAGGGGTAGGAGGTGGCAAGGCGGTGTGCACGCTGGGCCCTGCCGGAGGCCGCCTGCCCCCTTCTGTTTGCTCCAGGAAGGGACCCCCGGCTGGGGGCTGCAGGGCTGAGGGCATGAGGAGGCCCACGGCCCGTGGACAATGGTGGCGGCGTGCCCCTCTCCTGAAAAGGGCAGCATTGTGCTAAATCTCCCAGGATGCTCGTGGCAGAAGCAAATTCCCAGAGCAGGGACTCATTTCTAGCGTATTTTTTCCGCATTCTCCAGAGTAAAAGGTGGAAACAGAGTGGTTTTTCTGTTTAACTTCAGTTAACTATGGAGGAGAGAAAGGCCCTGACTGGGAACCCATCTGGGAGTGGAGGGTAGGACAGCAAGGGCCAGCCCTCCCGCCTCAACCCAGACTTGGGGGTGGGCCCTGGGGGCCCTGGGGGATGATGGGGCAGGGGGTGTGTGGCCCGGGGAACGGCGGAGACACACACACACACGCAGACCCTCAGCCTCTCAACACACATGCTGCAGATCCAAACCAAAGCCAGAGGGGGAAGCCGACAGCCTGCCCTGCACTCAGGAAGCGGAGCCCCCCCACCCCCACCCCGCTGCACCCTGCCCCTGCTCTCAGCCTCCGGGGACCCTGTGCTCCGGGAGCAAGGACACGGGCTCAGCTGCACCCGCCTGGGCCCCCGAGGGCAGCCTCCCTCCAAGGGGCCCCTATGAAAGCCAGTGGGGGGCCCCAGGAAGGCACAGCAGCCGTTCCTGAGGACCTGAGGACAGGACGGCCTGCGAGGGGGCCCCAAGGTCTCCCCGCCTTGCTCGTCCCCTCCCGAGGGCTCCCCGTATTGGTCCCTGAGGCCCACCGACCGCCATAGCCCACAAGCCTCTGCCCCAGTCCATCACAGGAGAGGTGAGGGGGAGACCGAGCGTGCGAGCCTCTCATGTCAGCGTGGGATGGGGGTGGACGGTTGCCACCTGCCCCGTCCCACGTGGGTGCCCCCGGACACCTGCCTGGGTCTCCGGTGATGGCCTCGGCACCCCCAGGGTCCCCCCCAGGGCCGGCAGGAAGATGGAGCCGCCGCTGCACAGAGCCCCCTGACCGCCCTCCCTTGGGGACCCGGCACCCCGTGAGGGGGCAGCGCTGGCGGCGAGAGGCAGGTGTGGGCCCCACCCCGGCGCCCACGTGGGCGGGTGGCAGGTGGTGACCGAGCATGGCGGGAAGCAGGGTCCCCGGGAGCCGGGAGGAGGGTGGCGGTGGCCGCATTGCCCGTGTCGCCCCAGCCCGGCCCCCGCCCTCGCCGAAGCAAAGCGCGGCCGGCCCGCAGCGCCCTCCCCGGGACCGGCGCCGCCCTGGGCTGGCGGGGGGACAGGGACTGTACCGTCCGGCGTCGCCTGCTGGCGGGGTTTTTTACATTTGACGTAATCGTGGTCAATCGGAGTGGCTGTGTAAGGTGGGGATGTCAGACCTGGGCCGGAGCAGGGGGGGCGGCAGGCCCCGGGGCCCGGCAGCGTCCCGGCCGAAGAGCGGGAGTCCTCGTCCACCAGGCAGGCCTTCTCCCTGCGGAGAGAGGGCGGTCGGCACCCTGGGGCCCATGAGACCCAGCTGCCCCGGGCCCGCTGTCCTCTCCCCACCCTAGGCCCAGTGTCCCCTCCCATCCCTGGGCCCGTTCTCCCCATCCTCCCCGGGCCCGCTGTCCTCTCCCCACCCTAGGTCCAGTGTCCCCTTCCACCCCCGGGCCCGCCGTCCCCATCCTCCCTGGGCCCACTGTCCCCATCCTCCCCAGGCCCACTGTCCCCACGCAGCCCAGGCCCAGGAGGAGCCCCTGGCAGCCCCACGCGGCCCCAGGAGGAGGGACATGTGCTGCCCAGTGGGCGCGCCCTGAGCCTGACGGCCGACTCTTCCCAAGTCACAGGCCCTGGGAGAGTCTGCGGGACAGCACAGGACCCTCCCCTCCGAAACAGCTCCCCCCGGGCCAAGTGGGGTTCAGAGCACCCTCGTCCGGCGGCCCACAGCCTGCCACGCACACGCTCACACCTGCTCACAGACATTGCCCACAAGCCAGCCGGGCAAGGGGGTCAGGAGGAGGCCCCCATGCCCGCCAGGAGCTGACTGGTTCCGGGACCCAGGGAACATCTGCCCAAGGGACGGGGGAGTGCGGCTGAAAGGAGGGGGACACGCGCTCCCTGGTCTGTGCCCGGGCCCCGCAGGCAGCAGGAAAAGCGCTATTGGACGCCACCTTCGGCAACTCGTTCTCACGACGGAGAGAGACCCCCACAAAACCGCGTGTGTGAGAAAGTAAACGACGGGCAGCGGCTCGGTCTGGGGAGGAGGGTCCCCCACACCGTGCAGGCTCGCCGTGGGCACGGGAAGGCCGAGCCGGGGTCAGTCCCAGGCACACGTTGGGTAACTGCAGGGCCACGGAGAGGACTTTCTCCAGAACCCTGCACTGGTAGGGCCGTACCCTAGTGGGGAGGGAGGGAAGAGACCAGCTTCTCCCCAGGGCTTGTCCCGTGCACCCCACACCCCACTTCCCCCTCACACCCACAGGCTCAACAGAAACCCCTCGGCCTGGGGCTTGGGTTTGGGGAGCTATCGGTGGTAGGGCTGGTCGCAGGGGTCACCAAGAGCGCGCACTAACTTTTCCGAAGCTTTGGGTGCATTCTTCTCCTCGCCCCTGGCGAAGGGCCCTTCCGCGGCCTCCTTCATGAAGCTCACCAGCATCTCGGCGCCAACCCCGGTGTCGGGCTTCCCCAGGAGCTTCAGGATGGACGAGTGGAGCCGGAAGTAAACCTGGGGGATGGCACCTGGGCATGAGTAGTGGGCACAGCCACGGAGTTGGTGCCAGAGGCCGGCCGGCCACACGGGAACAGGCTGACGGGGAAAGAGGGTGCTGCACACCGTCCCTCGTTAGCTTTCAGACCCGCCGGCCTGCAGCTGAGGCTCTCGGCCCTGAAGAGGACATCACGGGACAGCAGCAGCCCAGCTCCACGCCCCGGGCACCCCCACTCCCTGTGGCACACACCACTGTCTCCCCGGCCCCTCTCCTGGCTGCCGTGAACATGGGGCCGGGCGGGCTGCGTGTCTGAGGCCTTGGGGCCTCGTCCGGAAGCCCCCAGTCCCCAAGGGTCCCTTTGTGCTTGCTGTCACTTCTACTGGGCAGCAGCAAAGCTAGAGATGGGAGAAAAAATCACGGCGGATGAACCAAGGGCTGCCGTGTTTTCTGAGGGCCGTGGCACCTCTGCTGCATGAAGATCGGGGCTGCCCAGCAGGGAATCAGGGGAGCCCCGAGCCAGTGGGAAGGTCACCTACGACCTGGGGATCTGGCCCTGGCCACTCTGCTCCTGCTGGTGACTCGGCAAGTCACCCCCAAAAGTGGCAGTCCCTCGGGGACAGGTGCATCACCCCGGGTGGAAAGCCTGACAGATGGGGGACAGCAAAGGCCCGAGGCCCGGCAATGAGGACACCCACAGTTTATGGCAAACCCCAAGGGGGCGGCCCCCAAAACAGCCACCAAAAGCCGTTCAGCTTGGGGTCATCTTACCAAGAGCCAATTTTTAAAATGAGGTTTCTTTTTGCTCACTTACTAGACAGGCAGATATAAAAAGGATGAAGCAAAGCATGGTTGAGAGAAAACAGTAGGACCTTCCGGGGACACGGTTTATCAAAAGGTTAAGTGACCCGGCTGCCCCCCACTTTGGCCCAGAGCCCCGGAAACACTCATGGAAGGGCCAGAGGACACTTGAATGAGGACACGCACGGCCTGTGCCTTCATTGTGGCAAAAAGGGTTCAAGAAGCTCCGACCCATTATGAGGGGCCTAACCAGAGGTGCCAAGGCCAGAGAGAGGAGCCCATGGCATCTCCTTCCACAACTTGTTTTTCTGAATTGTTCGAATATTTTTTTATGCCGTGAATGTGTATTAACTTTATAATCAGAATAAAACACTCGTTATGGCACAAAAGGGATAAACAAACAGCAGACGCTGCCCCCAAACCCCAAGCGGCTTGCTGGGGTGGTGAGGCCTTGGGGGGCTGGGAAGACCTGTGCCCACGAAATGCGCCGGTCACGGCTGCGCATGATGGGGTGGTCGGTCACAGGGGCACACTCGGGGAGTCCTGGGAGAAAACTGGGCACTCGGGCAGCACTCTTTTCCTGCGCAGCGTGAGGACCCCCATCCGGGGTCCCAGAGCTGCCCACTGCCCCGGCTCAGCCCTGCCCTCGTCCCGCCGGCCACGGGGAGGGCCCTGGGCACCCGGAGGCCACCTTCAGGGCAGCCTCTCAGAACCTGAGGGTGCCAAGGAGGAAAGGCCGACTCCCGAGAGGCAGAGCAGAGAGGGAAGGGGACGCCAGCGGGGACAAGTGGCACGGGTGTCTCAACTCAACCGTGCAGGGAGCCGCTGAGTACAGAGACGCTCCCCGCAGGGGGCAGGGGGGGCACCGGGAGTGCGGGCCGCCCTGCCCCTCCCCCCCAGACCCCCCGGCCCCCCACACCCTCCCAGGCCCGCGGCCCGCCCCCCTCACCTCCAGGGCCTCCATGGCCAGCTCGGGCGGGTTGTGGTAGTGGATCTTCTTGGGGTAGCGGGCGGCCTCCTCGTGCAGGTAGTGGGCGGCCTGCCGGTAGTGCTGCAGGTAGACGGCGGGCGGCTGCCGCTGCTTCTCCGCCACCTTGCCCAGCATGTAGTGGATGAGCCACTCCTCCTCGTCGCCGTCGCCCTCGCAGCGGGCGGCCGAGGAGAAGCAGAGCCGCGCCGTGTCCAGCATGCTGTCGCGCCGGCCCTCCATCTGCAAGGGGACCCGGGAGGTCACACTCACCCAGCTCGGGGCTGCGGAGGCTGGGGGGCTGGGGGGGCAGGACCCCTCAGGCCACCTCCTTTCCACCAACCCCTCAGGGGGACCGGACGGGCTTTGGGCATTTCCAGAAGCATCCACTGGCCTCCCTCAGAGGGCCCCGGCCTGTATGGCTAAGGCAGAACCTGGGCCTGCCACCGGCACCACCAAGAGGAAGGGGCCAAGGGGGACATTCCAGGGCCTCAGGGCAGGCAGTGAGCACCCTCCTCTCACCCTCTCCCTAGGGCGAGGGGCAGAGCCAGACAAGACAATCACCCAACTCCACAGTGTCGGACAGGAAACCCACCCAGCACCCAGCTCCATGGCACCAGACAGACGTTCACCCCTGGGGTACAACAGGACTTTGCACCCTCTCCCCTGTACCCACTAAGGTGGGCCGAGGGTGCTTGCAAAGTGCGGTTTCCTGACTTGGAATCCGTGTGTGTGCAGCCAGGCTTGCAGCCGCCCTCTCACACACTGAGGGTGCAAACAGCTGGGACAGATGGTCTCCCTGCAACTGGCTTGCCAACATGGAGACCCACATGTCCCCGTCCCTGTAGGGCTCTGAGCTGGCACTGTCAGCGGATCCCTTCCACAGGCGAGATCAGCTGCTGGGCCTCCCTGGGCTGGGAGCTGAGTGACCCTGCCCACAAGCGGGGCCACGGAGATGGCTGCTCCCAGGCCCCGAGGCTCGGGTCCCTCCTCTCCAGGCCCCCAGCTCCGTGGTGGGGGGCAGCGGCCACTTCTCGTCTCAGTGCAGGGGCAGGGCCAGGGGAGAGGCTGCAGGCCCCAGCTCGGCCAGGGCAGCTGCCCAAAGCCCGGGAGGAGCACAGCTCAATCCCCACTCAGGAGCGGCCCTGCTGCTTGGCCCACCAGTGCGGCGCCTCTTTATATGAATATCCCATAGCAGCGGCCACCCCGGGGCTGACACAAATATGGCGGAAAGAATCACACTGCAGAGTGAAAAATCGGCACCAAACTTCCATGATCTCCCCTCCTTACTACAACCAAGAGGGACGCTTTGAAGAATGCACAGGAGCTGAGAGAGGAGCTGCAGATGAGAGACACTTTGAAGACGGCCGTTGAAAGCAGACTCTTGTTCTGGAGAAGCTAAGAGAGGACAAATGCCCCAAGAGCAACTGAGAGTGACATTTTGAAGAGGAGCTGCAGCCTAGAGAGGAACGTCCTGGGAGAAAGCCATTTTGAAACCAGAAATTGGAGCAGACGCCAGCCACGTGCCTTCCCACCTAAGAGGTTTTCCGGATGCCACTGGCCATCCTCCAGTGAAGCATTAGCAAACCGGAACACCTACCAAGGGGGGCCTCGACACTCTCAGCACACTGTCTGGAATTTAACAGGGACTGGACAGGCTCCTTTGAGGGCGGAGAGGAGGGACGGTCACTCCTGGTGGCCTACACCCGTCCCCTACCTCTCAACTGCCTGGAAACTGAAAGCTGCCCCACGGCTGACCGGGCGTCAGACAGCCAGGGACCAAGCTGTCCGTGCACACAGTCGGGCGTGGGCCTGACCGGGGAATGAGCCAAGACCTCCCAGCACGGTTGTGAGGACGTGGGCAAAGATCGGACGGGCCGAGGCTCTGCCGCCCCGAGGGCGCCCCAGAAGGCTGGCGGGCCCCTCGTGGCGCACCCCCACCTGCTGCACGACCTCGGGGGGCAGCTCGGGCCGCCACTGCTTCAGCTGGCGCGAGGCGAACGAGTGCAAGGTGTAGGACATGGTGCCGTACTCGATCCACAGGGACAGGTTGGAGCCGTCGATCTCCAGGGCCCGCCGGAAGCAGCTGAGGACCGGCGTGGCGTGCTTCCAGATGGGGCCGTCGCTCTTGAGCTCGTTGGAGTTGAGCTTGTCCTGGATGCGACTGGCCCGGGCCAGGGCCATGCCAGCCCAGGAGTCGAACCTGCGGCGGAGATGGGAACACGGCTGAGAGACCGCAGACCCGACAGGCCGGCCGGGACAGGCTGCAGATGCCACGGGGACCCGTCTCCCAGGCCAGTCCAGACGCCAGCGCGGCCTCTCGCTAACCCCACGAGCTGGACAGGGGCCAGCCGGGTCTCTGGGCGTCGGTTCCTCACCCACCAACTACAGCCAAGACCGACCTCACGGAAGAGCTGCCGTGGCTTCTAGAACTATAAGACATAGTGCATCCTAAGTGCTCTAGAGCCTCCCAGGCACTCAGGGACTGCTCTAGAAAGACACCGTCGGCCGCGGGGACCTCTCAGACCTTGCTCCCCTCCCTTCCCCTGCCTTTGAGGGGTTACCCAAGCGATGTCTGTGGTGGAAAGGAAGGAAGGGGTTGCGTGACGAGGCAGCGGGGCCCCACGCGGCCTCACCACCACCTCACCGGCGGAGTGCGGTTGACACACCGGCTGACTGGAAGCACAGGGACAGCCGGGAGCCCGGGGGTCCTGGTCCCCCAGCTCCTCACCCACTCTGCCCCCAACTCGTCCAGGACTTTGAGCAGACTCCACAGTCCCCAGCTCAGTCTCCACCAGCAAAACAAGCAGCAAGGGGGAGCACACCAGGGCAGAAACCCTTCCAATGTAAGATCCGAAAAACTGACAGTGAGGGTGGGGAGAGTTCTCGGGGAGGGGGAAAGCCACAGGGACACCAAGACTGAGGCGATTTCCGGGCTCTTGAGAGGGGATGGAGTTCCCAGGATGCCATGGGTAGAGCTGCCCTCCCCGGGGCCAGCAGCTTTTTATCCACTGCCACAGAAACTTTAAAACTTTAAAACTTTAAAACTGGCTCCTGAACCGCTGGGTGGCCCTAGAGATGTGGTAAGGGCAGGGGGATTTGGGAAGCTCCCATGTGCTTCTGGTAGACTCCAGGCCCCCAAAGACGAGGGAGGCAGACGAGGCAGCAGTCAGGGGACTTGGGGTGTGACGGGGAGGGGGGCAGCAAAGCAAAGCCACCCTGGGAGCGGGGTCCTTCCTCCTCGGAGCCTGGAGTGGGATTGCCGAGCCTTTCCAGCCTCTGCCCCCTGGAAGAGGGAGCATGGGGGCACATAGGGTGACCCTGCCTCAGCTTTCTGCCAAGCCCAGCTTCCTTCAACACTGAAGACTTTCCCTCCTAACTCCCAGAGGGCCTTCTGCACCCCCGTCTGTCCTCATCTTGAGGAAAGGGGCCACGTCCCGGCGTGCACCCAGAGCCTGCCTGAGGGTGACACAGGAACTGCCATTTCTCGCCCCAAACACAGCATAACCCCAAAAACACATATGAAACCTCCAGTGCTCAGCTGCCTGCCGCCCGGAACCAGGCCCTAACTGGGCACACAGTTTCAGTGGAGCAGGACACGCCCCCCTCGTCCTGGCTCTGGGCTCGGACTGTTGCCCACACCTGCCCGAATGCCACCCTGCCATGTGTGTGGCCAGGAGCGTCACGGCCCGCTCAGCCAACGTAGAGGAAACCATCAATACTGTTGGGGGGAAATACCGTCACTGATGTCCCCACAGACCTTGTTTCCCGACAGGAACCAGCACTGCCACAGCCCGGGCACACTGCTACCCACCCGGCTGTCAGCCACGTGGCTTCACCTGGACCCAACGGGCTCAGGAAAGTTACGGAGAAACAACTGTACCCAAACTTCCATTTTTGCCAGCGCAGCAGATTGGACCAGGCCTTGGTCTCCAAAGAGCCCCGCAAGTCTCCCCTGGCTCCTGCCCGTTGGGGCCAGAGTGCAGGAGGCCCGGGGCTGGGGCCAGCCCTCCTGGGGGCCCCCGCTCCTCCAGCCTTCCTGACGGTTGTGCCGGGGGGTGGGGGCCGAGCCCCTCTGAGCAGGAGGGTGTGCAGGGGTGCAGGACACAGGCCCAGGGGAGCCCCTTTCCCCCTGGCCACCAGGTGCCACACGAGGTGCCCGCCGCCCCCTCCACAGGTGGGTTTTCAGAGGCAGAAGCAGAGGTGCAGAGCGGGGCGCCCCTTGCTGCCCCCGAGCCATCCAGTCCACAGAAACCCGGGGGCACAGCCAGGGCACAGCGGGATCCCCAGATGGAGCGACGGGGCGTCTCCAAGGACCTTCCCCCAGGCCCTGATTTGACCCTGACCCAAGGTTAACCTCCTGGGTGGCGCAGGCACGAGAAGGCCTTCTCCACCAAGCGGATCAGATCTTCCAGGCTCGGGGAGCCCTTCGGGAAGAGCAGGCCGCTGCGTTTCAAGACAAAGCAGACAGGGCGCACGGAGGGGGCGCCTGCCTCCCGCCCAGTGGGCTCTGCCCCAGGCCCCCTGCGGTGGTCACTGCTGCCCACTACCCCCTGCCTCAGAGCTGGGAAGGAGAACTGCCTGCTCACGGTTTTCTCCTGCCCTGACTGAGGTGCACGAGGCACAGTGGGAGCACGAGGCAGCAGGATGGAGCTGGGTGACGCCTCGGTGCCATGTGCCTGGACCCGAATGCACGCTCTGTTCCGCTCCAATCCCAATACCCACCCCAAGGGCCTTTCAGAAAGCAGCCATCTTCTGCGGCTCCTTTCCTGGTGGAGGACCGGCCTTTCCTGATACTGCAGAGCATGCACCCCCCTTCTCAGTCCTCTTCCCCTGGTCTCTCTGCTGCGGGTGAGGAGCCCCACACTGGCCGGGGAGAAGCTGGCAAAGGGCCCCCTGCCCCGTCCTCCTGCCCCCGTCCCGTCACCCACCTGTCAGGGCAGACGCAGATGTCGTGCATGTAGAACTTGATGGCCTTGGACTGCTCCTTGTTTTTGAAATGATAATCGGCCAGGAGGTAGTAGAGCTCGTTGACCACTGGAGGCGAGGGGTCAGCCCCCTCGGGCAGGCAGGGCGCCTGGCAGGGGAGAGGGCCAGAGGGGGGCCGGGGGCGGGGGTAAGCCATGAGGAGTAACGCCACCAACCAGGACCGATAGGCCACCCCGACACAGCCGGGCCCCCCACTTCTCTGGCCCTGACTTCACTCCGACACAGCCGGGCCCCCCCCTTCTCTGGCCCTGCCTTCACCCCGACACAGCTGGGCTCCCCGCTTCTCCAGCCCTGACTTCACTCAAACACAGCTGGGCCCCCTGCTTCTCCAAGCCTGACTTCACCCCAACACAGCCGGGCCCCCCACTTCTCCAGCCCTGACTTCACTCCAATACAGCCGGGCCCCCCGCTTCTCCGGCCCTGACTTCACCCCGACACAGCTGGGCTCCCCACTTCTCCAGCCCTGACTTCACTCAACACAGCTGGGCCCCCTGCTTCTCCAAGCCTGACTTCACCCCAACACAGCCGGGCCCCCCGCTTCTCCGGCCCTGACTTCACCCTGACACAGCTGGGCCCCCCACTTCTCCAGCCCTGACTTCACTCAACACAGCCGGGCCCCCCACTTCTCCGGCCCTGACTTCACCCCAACACAGCTGGGCCCCCCACTTCTCCAGCCCTGACTTCACTCCGATACAGCCGGGCCCCCCGCTTCTCTGGCCCTGACTTCACCCCGACACAGCTGGGCCCCCTGCTTCTCTGGTCCTGACTTCACCCCGACACAGCTGGGCCCCCCGCTTCTCCAGCCCTGACTTCACTCCGATACAGCCGGGCCCCCCGCTTCTCCAGCCCTGACTTCACTCCGATACAGCCGGGCCCCCCGCTTCTCCGGCCCTGACTTTACTCCGACACAGCCGGGCCCCCCGCTTCTCCAGCCCTGACTTCACTCCGACACAGCCGGGCCCCCTGCTTCTCCGGCCCTGACTTCCGGAGCACAGTGAAAAAAGCAAATGAGCATGTCTGACAGGAGCCGGCAGAGGAGGTAGTGAGGTGGTGCGGCCCGTGACCGCCCCGGCCCCGGGGAGCCCTCCCGCTCTGGGGCCCACCTCGGCCGAGGTCCCCTCGATGTAGGCGGAAACCCTGTCCAGGCCGAGCGTGGGCCGCTGGGCGCGCGGCACGATGGCGGCGATCCTCTTCAGGAGGTTGGTGAGGTCAGCGGACACCGTGCTCGTCTTGTAGCTGTCGAACTCGGGGAGGGCCTTGGGCTTAAAGTACTCGAACATGAACAGGGCGTCCTCCCACATCAGCTCCACCTTGAGAGAGGACAGAGGGAGACTCGGAGAACATTCCGGGGAGAACAAAAAGGGAGACAGTTCTGGGGAAATGCACAGTGTCGGGGTGCATGAGGTTAAGACGTGCCGGGGAGTGCAAAAGCCAGCAAGAGCCTTCGAGTCTGCACGCCCACGGAAAGCCCACGCCCAAACCCTCTGGTGCCTACGTGCGGCCCCCACCATGGGGAGCTGGCTCGGGCGCTGAGGGTGGGCTTGGTCCCCGGGGGACCCTCCCCACGTCTCAGCTGCCCATCGGTTCCCGTCGGCCGCCGGTGAACGAGTGCCTGCTTCAGGCCAGGCTGGCTCCAGGCGCGGGGGACACAGTGGAGGAGGCCCTGCCCGCAGGGAGATTCCACTTCAGGCGGGAATCCATAAAATCGGAGAACACGTAGAGAAGCCACAAGCAGGGCACTTTGACGACCAAAACTACCAGGCAACAACAACCTCTAAGCTATGAAAGGTAGTCTTAGTGTTATCTAAACTGAGAAAAAAAAAATCTGCTGAAAAATGCCCTCCTGCCCTTCTGACTGATGGGCCGAGACCTGTAAAGCTAGGTTTTGCAACCTGTTCGGACCAGGCCGGCCCGTCTTCGCCCGTCCGCCTTGAGCGGCTCCAACCAGGGATGGTGGCGCTGCAGCCCTCAGAGGGCTCCCAGGGGCCACTGCTTCTCGGGGGACCCCTCTCCCCACCCAGGCTGGGGTGGGCCTGGCCTGGCGGCACCCTCACCTGCTGAGCCGAGTGCTCCTCCAGGTACCGGGCCTTGCTCTTCTTGCTGGGGAAGCTGTATAGGCAGTAGAAACACTGCTCCACAGCCGTCTCCAGCTCCTCCTTGTAGGGGTGCGTGTCCTCGGACGTGGGTGCGGCGAGCTCCTTCTGGAGAACTCGCACCTATGGGTGGGCAGCAAGAGGCGCCTAAGGTGAGGCCGTGTGGCCGCAGCCCCCCAGGAGACCCCGCTCTGGGAGCTCTTTTGACCGAGGGAGGCCCCCGTCTGTCGGGCCCACGGGACCCGTTTCCTGGAAAACAATGGCCATCCTGCAGGGGGACACCGGGGCCGGCTCAGGCAGGGCCTTGCAGCACGGCGTGTCAGTTTCCACCAGCTGCCAGAAAACGCTGCACGCCCCCAGGACCCCTGTCACCTATTTATTAGCCATTCATTTGCTCCCCCAAATCTTCACTGAGCACCTACTTAGGCTGAGCACAGAGGGACACGGCCCCTGCTGTGAAGACGCTCTCATTTCAGTGGAGGGTGTGGTTCATTCGACAAATAATTACAAGGGAAGGTGATGAGGTCCACTAGGGCCCAGGGAATCTCTCTCGGACCGCGGTGAGGATCACGGAGGAAGTAAGTGACAGTTATGGTCTGTCCAAGGACAGCTGAGCCGGCAGCTAGTGCTATGCCCGACTGAGCAAATACACACGCTTTGCAAGCATCTGTGGGTTTTGTTTTTTTTAAACAAAAACTAGACAAAACACGAGTCTCAACAAAGAGCAAAGACTTAATGTGATACAGACCACCTCTTCTGAACAGAACTCAAGAAAAGTAGAAATCAATTACAATAAAGACCAGCAAAGAAAAAACGCACATTTGAAAAATTTAAATCCCTTCTAAATAACTCATGAGTTTAAAAAGAACTTTAATAGAAATAGGAAATACACAGACACGGATGACAATAAAACGCCAAACGTCAAAAAGTATGGGAGACAGCTAAAAATGTACTTGGGGAAAATTTATAGTCTTCAGTGCATGTATTAGAAGAGCGAACGACGAAGTAAGCATTTGGTTCAGTAAATCAGAAACAACACAGTAAGTCCAAAGAGAGTAAAAAGAAACGATAAAAATTAAAATAGCAATTAATGAAATAGAAAACAATGAAATAATAGGTCAATAAACCAACAGCTAGTCGTTTGCCAAGACTAATTGAAAGAAACCTCAGGAAAGATTGCTTTTAAAAAAGAAGAGGGGAAGCACAAATAAGCAACTTAAGCAATCAAAGGGGGAGCACGAGAGGCACCACAGAGATTTTTTAAATCATAAACAAAGACCATGAACCAAGTTCATGCCAGTGAGTGACCTAAGAAGAAAGAGAAAACCTGAATGGAGCTATAACTGGGCAGTCAGGAGTTGGGGATAATTGTGATTACTGATTCATTTTATAGATATTCCTTTTTACTTTCTAGAGCGTTAGAGCAGCCGGAAGGAAACACCTGACATTGCTGAACTGTAACCAGTTGCCTTGATCTTTGATAACGACTGTATAACTATACAGCCTTTATCTTATGACTTTGTGATGGTACAACCTAGTGACCGGCACCCCCTTTATCTGGTTTTTCCACTTATAACCACAGAGGTGACCCCCTAATGTTAATGGAGGAACTTGAGCCAGATGGGAACTAATGACTGACTTGCTCTCGTAAGGGTGAGCTTCCTTCTAGCACAGCCCCACTCCCTGGTATTTGTAAATTGTAACTGCTTACGCTTGCTATTGAGATGGTAACAACTTCATCTCCCCTTGTTCGAATCCATAAAAACCTGGAGCTCCTTAGCCTCCAGGAGACAGATTTTAGGCCACCTGAGCTCCTGTTTCCTGCCCAGCAATAAAGTCTTTCACTCGGTGAAGCCCCGGGGTCTCAGGAATTGGTCATCTGAGTGCGTGGGGCAGAGAAACCACTGTTTTTTGATTGGTATCAGACCTATAATCACTAAAGAAATTGAGTAGAAAGTTCAAAATTTCTTCAAAAGAGAGAGACCAGGGGTTTGGCAGATTAGAGCCGAAAGGCCAGATCCGCTCCTTGCCTGTTTCTGTGCAGCCCGTCAGCAACCTAAGGATGACGTTTACATTTTTAAATGATTGAAGAAATAAAAGAATGCTATTCTGTAACATATGAAATTCAAATTGCAGAGTCCGTTTGCTCATTGTCTACAGCTGCTTTTATGCTCCAACAGCAGGAGTAAGTAGCTAAGACAAAGATCTCCAGCTCACAAAACCCAAATATTTACTCTATGTACTCTCTGCCCCTTTAAGGTTTGCTAACCATTGACCCAAAGTATAAGACAAGAAAAAAAGAATGGGAGAATTGTACGGATTGCAAAGGAAGGGGAAAAAAGGGACCACAGGAATGTCTATGTGGAAAATCTGAGACACCTACAATGCACTAGAATTAATAAAAGCAATAAGCAAAGGAGCTGTGCTGAATAGAAATTTATTTCTTTAATGGCATATCTGTAGGCACACAAAAACAAAGTATAAAATTTAATTTTTAAATATCTATTTACTACGGTAATAAAAAAATGATACCTAGGCCCAATTCTGACAAAAGATGCATAATTGTTTTATTATTTTCTCCATACAACAAGCAAGGACCGGATCTGGCCTGTCAACTCTAGTTTGCCAAACCCCTGGTCTCTCTCTTTTGAAGAAATTTTAAACTATCTACTCCATTTCTTTAGTGATTATAGGTCTGATACCGTATTTATCCACTAGAGAAAAAAGGAGAAAACTAATTGAGGAACATGAAAGTGTAGGCCTAAAAAATGCTGAGACATTCCACGTTCCCAACCAGAAAGACTCAATCATATAAAGATGGCAATTCTCCCCCAAATTAATCAGTAAAAGGGATGAGCCAACCGGCCACCTATCAGGGACGTAAATCTGGATCCCTCCCTGACCTCATAAACCAAAAGAAAATCCACATGGAATAAAGATCACAGGTGAAAAACAGGAGTGAATGTTTAAATGAACATAAGGGAGAATATCTTTATGATCTTGTCAGAGGCAGGGTTTCTTAAAGAATGTCCCCAAAGTCCAGAAAGCAAATACCACACACAAAGATAAAAGACAAGACACACAGAAATACAACACATACACACACACACACACACACACACACACACACACACACACGTATGTACAACTGGTGAAATCTGAGTTGGGCTGGTGGATTCTATCTCTTCCATTTCCTGGTTGGGATACTGTATTTATAGTTATGCAGGATGTTACCATTGGGGGAAAATGTGTGTGTGAATCTACAATTATCTCAAAATAAAAAGTTTAAAAAAACAAAACAAAACAAAACATTTACAGAACCACGAAGTACCATTTCCTGCCCGTCAGACAGGCACCTATGATGAAATCTGCAGTCCCCGGGGCTGATGGGATGTGGGGAACTCCCAGGAGGCTGGCAGGAGTTTAAAATCGGTTCAACTACTTAGGAGAACGATGTGAAAATCCCGTTTCTAAAGCTGAAACTGCGCACACCTGGGCGCTCCTTTTACAGGCACGCAGCCTAGAGGATGCTGGGCATGCACCTGTCACACGGCCTTTTGACAGTCGCTCACCATAAAGACTGTGTTACAAACCACAAACAACAGCCTCAATGCCATCACTGTGGGAGTAGGGTAAAGAAATTCCGATAACAGGTATTTATAGATCAAGTGATACATCATCTAGGATTTGCTTCAAAATAATGTGGGAAGGGGCGGGGGCGTGTGGCTCTGCACTGAATAAATGGAAGGAAATTCACCGGCTGGTGCCAGGTATGTGGGCGTGCACCGCACTATGATCTCTACTTTTATATAAGCCTGGAATTTTCCATAATAAGAAATATGGGTATACTTACTTATACACTAGCATCCTACAGTGTAATAAAGACGAATGAACCAGATTTACTTACATCAATGTGAATATGTCTCAGTGTATTTAAACAATACAAGCAAGCTCCAAAAGGTTACATAGTGTAAGATTTTATGTCTGTACAATTTAAAAATCCGTGGAACTACCTATTGTTTACCAATAAACAGGAGCGTAACAAGGTATAAAAAATAAGGACAAAAAGAGGCATACCAACTTCAAGAGAAGGGGGAAGGGAGAGGGGTAATGGAGAACATGCCATGAGGTTTTATTTCTATTAGAAGAAAAGTTTGCCGGAAATTGAGGAGCTTGTTAACATGCACACAAGCTGGGTGGTGGTGCATGGGGCGAAGTAGACATAGTGGCTGTCAGGAGAGGGGCCATTTGAGCTGATGGGGGGATCAGTAGATGAGAATTCAACAATCCAAATACAACAGGTAAAAAGAAATACCAGCTCAGGTCAAGAAAAGTTGGGAAAAAGAGAAGATGGGATCCAAGAGGGTTTCTCCTTCCGAGAACATCATCTGCACCAAACAAGTTTCCCTGTGTCCATCTCAGAGCTCGCTCCAGACGCAACCCTCCACTGCCAGGCCCCAAGCCCGAGGAGATGAGAAGAGGGACAGAGAAGGCACCCACCTTCCCGGCCCCCACCCCCACCAGCACCCTGAGTGGGGAGTGCTCAGCAAGCACTTCTGGAGAAATGAATCAAGGTCCTTGTATTCCTTCATTCATTCATTCAAGAAACATCGATCCGGAAGTGGCCAGTGCCAGGCACTGCTCAGTGCCCAAGAGCGATTGCAGACAGATTTTTAAGGTCCCTGGTCTCAGGGAGGCCCCCGGGGAGGGGAGAGGGGACACAGCGCAGGACGGGAGACAGGGTGGTGGGCCCGGGGCTGGCCTCCCTGGGGAGCGGCAGGAGGGAGGGGAGGAGCCGGGCAGGGGGAGCCGGGGGGAACAGACACTGCCGGTGGCTCAGAGTCCACCCAGGTTCAGGCGCGGGGCCCCAGGGGGCAAAGTCCAGAAGCACAGGCAGCTTCGGGTGACTAAGTCCCACAGGGGCGCACGTGGGCCTCTCTGCGAGGGGAAGGCCTGGCGGGAACACTCACGTAGAACCGCAGCAGGGCCCCATCCGCGCTGCAGCACCAGGACCTCCTACCCAGGTACTCGTGGGCCGTGTTGAGCAGCATGAGGGAGGATGGCAGCATGGGTGACTCCGACGTCCCTGGGGAGAGAGCAGGCCACAGGGGGTCGGCGTGGCAGCGCGCCCACGGGCACGGCCCCGTCGCTCCTCTTTGGGATTTTCGGTCTTAGCCAAGGTGGCTGTGGAATTTTTTCTTTCCTTTTTTGTACAAGTCTTTTTGTCTCTTTAAAAAGTAACGACTTCCAGTACATGAAAGCCTAAAAAGGGTTATCTATATAGTATGTGAGAATGTACTGGAACAGCTAGAAGTAAATACCTGAAACTATCGAACTCCAACCCGGTAGCCTTGACTCTTGAAGACGATTGCATAACAATGTAGCTTACAAGGGGTGACAGTGTGATTATGAAAACCTTGTGGATCACACTCACTTTATCCAGTGTATAGATGGATGAGTAGAAAAATGGGGACAAAAAGTAAATGAAAAATAGGGTGGGATGGGGGTGATTTGGGTGCTCTTTTTTAATTTTTTATTCTTATTTTTACTTTCTCTGGTATAAGGAAAATGTTCAAAAAATAGATTGGGGTGATGAATGCCCAACTATATGATGGTACTGTGAACAGTTGAATATACACCACGGATGATTGTACGGTATGTGAATATATCTCAATAAAACTGAATTTAATTAAAAAAAAAAAGTAATGACCTGATTGACTTCCTTAAAGCAAATGCATGTTTATCAAAAAACAACTCAAACTGTACAAGAAAGTACAAAGAAGGAACACTTCTTACACCAAAATACCAGCTCCCATCTTCACCAATAACCAATGCTGACACTCGGTAAACATCTGTTATAGTATCTATCTGTGCACACATGAGACATTTTGAAAGAGAGAGAGAAATAATTTTTAACAATGGAACCCATACTACATATAACTTTTTCTTAACTTAAAATTTTTAATTTTAGATCTACTTGAAAATTATAGAAGGAAAAAGTATAAAACAGAAGAAAAATGCACTACGGATTCCAGTTAAACATTTGCTCACTTCCAGAACTATTTTTATTAGTTCTATTATTATTAATAGAATTACAAATATTCAAGATCCCTCAGTATTTTTGAAATGTATGGCCATCCCATAAGTGGCCCCATAACCAGCATTTTTTTTTTAAATGGACCAGGTGGAACACATTAGAATAGAAAATACCAAAGGGCATCACATCCAGGAGAATCAGGATACATTTTATGAAACCTGCTTCGCAGTTTTATCATTGGTCTCAGTCACAAGTGTGAAAACAATTGGTTTAAAAAAAAAATAGTTGGAAAATCATCAGGTGATTCAAACCATTCCATTTTTTTATGGTTCTTTTAAATTAGCCTCCATTTTCAACAGCATGGGATAGCTAGAGATAGTCCCAAGCTCAGCGATCAGCTTTGCGACACTTCCTTCTCTCTCCCCACCTCCTAATTTTGTTAGGTATATGATTTGCAGCGATTCAAGGTCTATAACGTTACATTCTGTTCTGCCACCGTAATTATCCCAGTTGCCTTCTCTCAACGCTGGCATTATATGCGTTTGGTGCTCATACCACAAATACTTTCCCGTGGCTTTTCCACTTCTGAGATATTTCATTTTGATTAGTCTTGGTTTATTGGATTTCGTCCTCCAGGATATTTTCTTAAGAAAGGCTCACGGGTGCTGGAGTACCTGCTTGTAAATATCTGTCTGTTACCGCTATGATTACAAACAACTTGGCTGAATGTCTCCCGTCACACTTTCCTTCCCAGAGAACTCTGTAGACTTAAGGACATCACCCCAACCACACTGAATGCTGTCCTGGAGAAATGGGAGATGAGCTTCACTGTCTGTCCCATGAGGAGGATAACTTGCTTTTTTAGTTTAGAGACTTAAATCATCTTCATCCTTAAAGTGGCTTCTTAACCGGAACGGGTGTTGATACAGATGGCTGTACGGCACTTTTGCTTGATACGTGGTGCATGCTTTCAATCTGCAGATTCCATTTTTAATACAACTCAGAGACATCTTCCTGTATTTGATGTTGGGTTGGTTATTTCTCCCATTTCATTTGTTGGGGTCTTTACTTCAGGGGCACCACTTAACCTTACACTGGACCATGTTTATCCTCCACAGCCGTCATCTTCTCTCCAATGCTTTTATCCCTTAGTCCCATCCACTTGCTTCATTTCAGTCATATTCATTCTGCTCCTTGCCACTTTGGGTCTATCAGTTTGTAAGGGTGAGGTTAGCTTTGCAATGTTTTCCCTTTTCTGCAATTTTCCTTTTCATTTCATTCTGTTCATTAGCTCATCTAAGAATGATGTTTCCCTGAATTTAAATTTTTAATAAATTATTTTCTCATGCAAACCATTTGCAGGGACTCTGCCCCTGTTCCTTGCTGTGTTTCCTTACAGACTGAGTTCATGTGTTTCATGCATGCTACAGTCTTTCCTTTCCGTCCTCACCCAGGGCGGTGGCAGCTACATTAGCACACTCCCAGCCCCTTCTTTCTGTCCTGCTCGTGGTCAGCTCAGTCAGTTCCTCCAGAATAGCTAAGCACTCGATTACATAATGGGTGGATTTTCTGTCACTCTCCTACATAATGTGAGACCAATCTGCCTTTTCCTTAAAGCGCCCATTTTGAAGCAGGTGCTGGTCTCAACCCACTCTTCTGTAGCAGCCTGTGTCTGCGGGGGCAGAAGGGAGAGCGCTCGGCTAGGACAGTGTGCAGTCTTCCCGGGAGGGCCTGGTTTTGTCGTCTCTACTGAGATCCCAAGATCCCATTACAGATCTATGGGTCCCATTACTTATCTGTGGGTCCCATTATGTATCTGTGGATCCCATTACAGATCTGTGGATCCCATTACGTGTCTGTGGGTCCCATTACGTGTCTGTGGGTCCCATTACGTGTCTGTGGGTCCCATTACATACCTGTGGGTCCCATTAGAGATCTATGGATACCATTATGTGTCTTGGATCCCATTACATACCTGTGGATCCCATTACAGATCTGTGGCTCCCATTATGTATCTGTGGATCCCATTACAGATCTGTGGATCCCGTTACAGATCTGTGGCTCCCATTACGTATCCATGGATCCCATTACAGATCTGTGGATCCCATTACAGATCTATGGATCCCATTACCTGTCTTGGATCCCATTACATATCTGTGGGTCCCATTACAGATCTGTGGATCCCACTGAGTATCTGTAGATCCCATTACATATCCATGGATCCCATTACATATCTATGGATCCCATTATATAAGTGGGTCCCAATACGTATCTGTGGGTCCCATTACAGATCCATGGATCCCATCACAGATCTATGGAGATTTCCCAGCGAAGGGAGTGCCGTCAGCAGACAGCCTCCAACTTTCGGTTCCTTCAGGGTCTCCCTCACCCAAGGTCTGGTACCTGGTGACCAAGACACACAGCACTAGAGACCTGGCCGGCTCAGTCCTACACTAAGGGGCAGCTTTGACAGGGCAAACTCTTTCCCCAGCTCCCTGCCAAGTTGGCCGAGGCTTTGTCAGGCCTGTGTCACCATGTGGCTTCTACCTCTGCCCAATTGTGCTTCCTCTCCTTTCCTTTCACAGGTGGGATCGCTAATAAACTTCCAGCTGCTTCCGGAGAACTCAACGTGTGGCAAGGTCCAATACCGGGACGCCCACCGGCCAGCCAGGAGCATGTGAGATCCTGGGCCCCTTCCCTCAACTCAGGTGGTCATTGGAAGACAGCAGGACCCGGCGCCTCCCAGGGGAGACGGAGGGGCCTCCCCCTCAGCCCCTATCTCTACAATTGGGAGGGTGCCGACCATGTTTCTCAGGATGTTGTCACCTGACCAACTCCCCTCAGTTCAACCACGGTGGCAGAGGGGGCAGGAGCCACACCTCCCACCAGCCCACCAGAACCCATTTCCCTCCTCGGCCCCGTTTCCGGAGTTTATGGTGTTTGATTATTTCCCTTTCCTCATTTGGTGCCGGCAGGTCTTTCTGGACTATCTTCTGCTTGTACAATTAATTGGGGGAGGGGGAGAGGATCCAAAATCCTTTTCGCATTATTTTTATGAGAAAAATAACAAACATTTCTAGCTGTAAACCTTAAAATTACTTTCACAAGTAAAGCTTTTTGGGAAAATAATGAGGCTCCATTTATCAAGAGCTTGAAGACGTTTGTGTCTAGAAATGTTGCGAAAGGGAACGCAGGAGGGACCCACAACAGGGAAATCCCAAAGCCACAGCTCCCTGGGCCCCCCGTCCCCACTCCTGGTCCACCTGCCCAGGCTGCAGCTCTCTAGGGGCCTAGGAGACCCTGCCCCCACCCCCACCCCCAGAGTGCCCTGCTCTACCCCGGGCCTCAGCCCGCACCCCACGCAGACCCCTCGCGGACCCCTCGCGGCCATACCTGGGAAGGTACCTGACATGGAGGCCATCAGTGGGTCTCTGGGCAAGGAGCAAAACGACAAGGAGCAAACAAGGGCCAGGAAACAAACCCCCGTGTTAACTCAGGCAGGGATGAGTTTCCTTTCCCCTTTTCTGGTTTTTCAAATTACCAAGGAAAAGCACTCAAAAACGCTTCATTTTCAAGTGGCTGAGGAAATGCGTGAATATGTGTGTATTAGAAGCACAACTAGATAAAAGGGCTACACATACAGGCCAAGTCTGGAGGGAAATGGCACGAAAACAGAAAACAAAAAAAGGCATCTGTTTGGTAGGATTATGGGTGATTTTGCTGAGCTGTCAGCATCATGCAGTTTCTTCAATTCGGCACATTTTAGGCCATCGTGCTGCCCGTGGTTCTGGAGCTGTAAGGGCCCGAGGCATGTGCATTCTGGCTTTCCAACTCACAACAGCCACGTAGCGCCCATCATGCTGGGCACCAATGTGCCATGGCCACTGGCAGAGTTAGTTCAGAAGTGGGGCCACGATCAAGGGAACGTGGGGAAGAGAGGCCGAGGGGTCGGGCAACTTGGCCAAGGTCACCTGGCTAAGAAGTGATGGCCACGTGTGGAACCCGCATGCTCCAGACCACCCTCCAGACACCCAAGCCCCAGGCCACCCAGAGTCACCCCCAGGAGGGGCCGAGGACACAGGGGCTGGGTGCCAGGGCTAGGAGCCAAGCCTCCCACCTCCAGCTGCCCCACCTCCACCTGCCCACCTCGGGCTGCCGTGAGGATCAAAGGTGTGAAAAAGTGAGGAAAGCTCTGGAACCATATGAGTGCTATTCACAAGCACTCACCAGCGCTGGCCTCCCACCATGGTGCCAGCTCCACCTGCCCTCTGCACACGGGGCTGTGCCCACCCAAGGCCACCCTGCCCAGCCGCTCAGGGCGCCCCCAGAAGTCCCTGCCTCTGCCCAGACCCACTCAGATCCTGTGACACAGAGCCCCTAGCCTGGTCAAGCCACCCCACCCCGGCCGCTTCCCGCATACCTTCCTCCGCCACACTCTGGAGCGGCTGCTGGTGGCACAGGGAACGGAAGGCATCCTCTTCCTGCCAGATGATGCGGTGCAGCGTGATCCAGGGCAGCACCGAGGAGACGGGCGGCTCCTTGGGCTCCTCCTGCACAGCCATGCTGCAATCGATGACCTGGTGGGCAGGCGGGAGAACAGCGGGTCACTGCAGGGCCAGCTACCCCCTACCTCTGCCACAGGAAGAGCCCCCAGACATGGGGGGATGGGGCAGGAGCCCCTCGGGGAGCTGGGCGTGCTGCCCATCTGGCAAAGGGCACCCACAGCCCGCTCCTCTGATGTGGGGCCACTGACAAGCAGCACCCCTGGGTGTCTGCTCCACCCGGGCATCGGTGGAGCCAGTTCTGAGCGTCTTCCTGTGTGTCCCGTGCAGTCCCCTGTGCCCAGAGCGCTGCCAGGTGCGAGGACTACAGAGGGGACAAGGTGGCAGTGGGACAGCAGGGACGCCTGTGGACAGCAGGCTCCAGAGTTCAAGGGAAGGGGACAGAGGCCTGGGCTGGGCCAGAGCGAGGGCGAGAGAAGGAAGAGCCAGGCTGGGGACATCCCAAGCAGATGTGGCCGGACATGCTGCAGCCTGAGAGCCGGGCTGGCTCAAGGAGGGCGGGGGTGGCGGGCTGGCTCTGCTCTCTGCCACACACCGGCCTGGGCAAGATGAACGCTGTGCTGAGCCCTCAGCCGGAAGAGAGCTTCTTTGTAAAAATGGGAAACTGCCCATGCCAGGTCAACAAGGGGTGGGGAGGCTTTGGACGCTGGTCCAGGGCAGGAGCTTCTCGCTCAGAGCCGGGGTCCTCACCTCCAGGCCTGGGGGTCTGGAAGGAACTCCCCCAAGCTCACCAGCCCCAGGAGGGTGTAGCCAGCCGACCCGAGCCCCGGCTGCTCGGACTGTGCATTTCTGTGGGAAGCAGCCAATGCACGCCCTTCGGGGGACAACTGCAGGAGCAGGCGTCGGGGGGCCCCCGGGTACCTGGATGAGGTTGCCAGTGAGCCGGGCCAGGCCGGTGGCGGCGGCAGACGCCTTCAGGATGCTGTCGCCGCTGTCCGTGGAAAGCACCTGCTCGAGGCCCAGCAGCAGCTGGGTGACCGTGGCCACCCACTCCTCCCTGGCGGCCGCCTCGCCCGCGTTCACCATCTGCTGGACCGCCTCGTTCAGGGCCACTTCGGAGCACTCGAAGCACTGCCGGTGGTCCTGCAGCCGCAGCAGGGAGTCCTGGGCGGGGAGGGGGCGAGCGCCAGGGTGGGCGGGCTGCCGGAAGCTTCCGACACAGCCCAGAAGCTGCCGTGGGCACACGTCATGGCCACGCGTGCCATCAGCCAGGGGAGGCTTTCAGAACATGCTTAACCTCTGCGCCTCAGTTCCCCGTTTTTAAGCAGGATGCTGGGAATGAGACGGTGGGGTGGCCACGGCAAGACTGGGTGAAGCCAAGCCCTGGGTGGGCGCCAACGAACCCCGGGTGGGTGCTGCCTCCATCCCCAGGGAGCTCCTGCCAGCTCCCAGGCAGACCTCCGCCACCCCGGGTCCCGGGCTCCCCCCGCCGGCTGCACAGCCTTGCTCCATTCCTGCCGCTGCCCGTGGTGACGCCAGAGCACGGGCCCTGTCTCGGCCACTTCAGAGCCGGCGACTTGGCTGAGGAAGCCAACCTCTCCGAGCTGGAAATAAGGGCAGGGCCTGAGTCCAAGGGCCGTGGTGCAGACTGAACAGCCCGGCCCCCGAGCGCTCACGAGCGGGACAGCAGTGGCCCGGAGCCGAGAGCCAGCGAGGCCTTCCAGGAGAAGGGCGGCCGCCGGCTCACACACGACCACAGACGACAGCCACTGCGGACGGTCTGCTGAACAAGTTCAGGGAGGGCAGTGAGACCCCCAAGTCGCGTGTTGCTTTGTCCTGTCACAGCTTACACCACGGCTGCAAACCGATCCTGTCTCTGCTAGTAGCAACGTCATTTCCCGTACATCGAAAATCCAGAAGACAGAAATTTCCGGAAAACTAACGAATAGGAGTGGCCTCAACCGCTCGCCCCCATCCAGAGCCCACTTTTAAGCATGACAGAAGGCAGGGATGGAGCGTCACGCGCAGGGCCCTGGGATCGGAGGGCCCAGGGTTCAAAGCCCCGCTCCGGAACCGCAGCTGCCGGGGCCAGGCACCGGGTCCCTCTGGGCTTCAGCCACCTTGTGGCCCCGAGAGGTGCTGGGAGCTTCCCATGAGCTCACGTACCAACCCCACTCAGCCCAGGGCCCAACGGGTGCTAGGAGCCCTCAACTCAGCACACCGAGCTGTTTATGCTCTCTAAAATCTCCTCTCTGGAAGCCAGCGCTGTGTGCAAAGCTGTTTTTTCTGCCCTAAGATACAAACCACGTCAACAGCCTGGATCTCGGCCTCTTTCACCAGGGTGCCTGCTGTGTGGGGAAACATAGCCCGTCTGTGAATTCACAGCCCGCGGCGGGCCTGCTCAGTAAGCCGGCAGGAAACACCTGCTGCTCGCTGCAGCCCGGGCTCAGATCTTGCTGCTGCTGCCAAGGCCGTAGCTCCTGCCGGGCTCGCCACGCATGGCACAGCCCTCCAGGTGAGGAAGCAGCATCACCTGCTGCCGTCAAAACGTCTGAAGGCAGACACCCCCCGCCCAGGAAAACAGACAAGTGTTTCTCTAGAACAAATCACCATCCACAGGCAGGAGGACACATAAGGACGAGAGAGAGGGGCACAGACCCAGGCCGCCCGTTCCTGGTCAACACCCCAATGAGCTTGTCTTTCTCCTCCAGTGGGGGAAAGACAGCCGACCTTGAACTGCAGCCAGGGTGGCCGTGGAAGTCAGGAGGGGAAGAGCCTGGCCAGCGGGACTCTAACGTAATGTCATCCCCAGAGCTCAAGCCAGAGGCGCTAAAAGGTAGAATAACTGCCAACAAGCGAGGAGAGCAATCACCACAGACTGCACCCACCTAAAAAAAGATCAAAACAGAAAACTACCAGAAATCATGAGAATTCGGGGAAGTGGCTGGATTCAGAATAAACAAGCGAAAATCAATAGCTTTCCTATAAACCGGTAACAGACAGCGAGAAGATACAATGACAGACAAAAAGATCCTGCTCAAAATAGCAGCCAAAAAGCAACCCAACGATCCAATGTGACTGGAGGGGAGATCACAGAAGGTGGCCTGAGTAGCGGGGAGGGGTGCCGTCCCACTCCTAGCAGGGAGGACTCCAAATCAGACCCCCCATCCCGGACGGAGCAGGGCAAATGCCAGCCGGGACACACGGATGCTACAGGAAGCAAACGAAGGCCCCACAGCCTTCTCTCGTCCAGGGCTGGCCCCCTGTAGGGAAGGGCTCTATATGTGTTTGTGGAATGAGTGGATGACAATTTTTCCAGTCTTGGAAAGGTGTTCTAGGCATAGAAGCAATGACCAAAATCACAAATTTGTGATTTGACGACACAAAAAAATTCAGCCTCTGTATGTCCTAAGAAACAATAAAAGCTGCAACGAGAAAGCCAATGACAAACAGGGGAAAAACTATTTGCAACGTGTGGTGAGAAAGAAATGAGGGTCCTTAATATATAAAAAGTGCTCTGAATCAATAAGAAAACACACCCCCTCATTAGGAAACTGAGCAAAACTAAGAGCCTCTTAGTCACAAAAAGCAGGGGCTGCCACGGCACTCAGCGCCCAACCAAAAGACACCTCTGCCGCCACGGTACGTCTGGCCACATCCAAGGACGCCAGTATCCCTGTCCCTCAGCACGTCCAGACAATGTCAGAAGCAAGATGAAGTCTGAGCCATGGGGCCATCTCACAGAGGCAGACAGGGTTTGCACTCTCCCCTCCTTTCCCTACCCAGCACCTGGGTGCCCCCTGCTGCCTACCCCCCATACCCCAGCCTGCTGGGCCCCCAACTGCCAAGGGAGCAGAGGCCCAGAGACAGCTCATCCCCAATCTCAGCCGGGGCCCGGCCTCCTCCACCAGGAACTGGGGTCTCCTTCTTTCCTCCCTCCCTCCCTTCTTTCCTTCCTTCCCAGAACCACTTCTTTGCTCCCATTTGACCAGGGATGAGATGTCCCCATTTGTTCCGACAGCCGCACCTCTCAACTACGTCCCAGTTCAGGAAAGTTTCCAATTAGGAGGCCTCAGGAAATCTGAGCACAGAGCCTGGGAGAAGGCCGGCTCGCTCTCCAGACCGCAGGGCAGGACGCTGGCACGTGGACGCAGTGTGGGTGGGGCGTGACCCAGCACACCTGCCGCCTCCCGAGGCTGCCCCAGCGTCCACGTCGACGCTCCGCGGACAGTGGCCATGACGACAGCAGCACCTGAGGTGCCAACGCACATGCAGCGGGACGCCCCTGAGCCAAGGGCAGCCACCATCCCCCTCTAGAGAGGAGGGAGGGAGGCTGGCGGGTGCCAGCCCCCCGGCGGCTCTCAGCGAGGGTCACTTCCTGATGGGAGGCAGGCGGGTGGGGAGCCACGGAGGGCACCTGGACCTTCAACATGACAATGAGGCTCCTCTCCTTCAACGAGGCGGCTGCACACAGCCATTTACATCACCTTGACTCCTGACATCATGCAGATGCTTTATCCATTTTTGTATCTACTCAGTAATTAAAAGCAAAAGCAGACAGGGGGACAGATGGGTCCCAAACGTTCTTCCTTCTTCCTCTGCCACACAAAAGGGCAGAGTCAAGCTCAGGGCAACCCTCGAGCCCTGTGGGACCCAGCCGCCTGCTCTCCTCGGCCATAACTTCCCCATTGTGCCAGTTTAGACGTATTATGTCCTCCAAAATGCCATGTTCTTTATTGCAGTCTTGTGGGGGCAGACGTATTAGTGTTGATTAGGTTGGAACCTATTGATTGAGTGTTTCCATGGAGATGTGACTCAATCAACCCTGGGTGAAATGTTTGATTGAATTATTTCCATGGAGATGTGGACCCTGCCCTTTCAGGGTGGGTCTTGATTTATCACTGGGGTCCTATAAAGGAGCTCACAAACAGAAGGAGCCCAGATCAGCTGAGAGAGACATTTTGGAGACAGCCGCTGAAAGCAGACTTTTGCTGACACTTTGGGGAATACTAACCCAGTGTTTGCTCCGGAGAAGCTAAGAGAGGACAACACACCCCAAGAGTAACATTTTGAAGGACACTCAGAAGCTGAGAGAGGAGCTGGGACACAATCCAGGATCCGCAGACGCCAGCCACGTGCCTTCCCAGATGACACAGGTTTTCTGGATGCCACTGACCTTCCTTCGGTGAAGGTACACAAGTGCTGATGCCTTAATCTGGACACTTTATGGCCTTCAGATTGTAAATTCGTAACCAGATAAACCTGCTTTATAAAAGCATACCAGCAGCGCTAGCAAACCCAAACATTCATCTCCTGGGGTGCCGGGTTCATGGTTTGCACCCCCACTTCCCTGAGTTACGTGTTCTCGGGGCAGGGGGGTCTCGACGTCTGCAAAGAAGAACCTGCCGACCGCACGCACCTGCAGCAGGAGCAGCTGGGCCGGCCTCTCGGGGATGGAGGTCATGAACTCCAGGTGCTTGGCCCGGTCAAAGCCGCTGGCGCACAGCGTGGGCCGGAGCAGGTGCACCACGGCCTGGTAGTCGCCAGCCTCGTACAGCCGCTGGATCTCCTCCAGGGACTGGCAGCGCTCCAGAGACTTCAGGTTCTTATCGATCTGCAAAAGGTCGCAAACGCCACCTGACGGCCACCCCTGATGCCCTCCTGGAAGCTGCCCGGCGTGTGCCTTCAGCAGCCCGGGAAGTGGGTAAAAATTAGAGGACTCCTAGACAAAGCTATAATTACATCCCCCGTGTACGCTTTCTATCAGGGTCATGGCATTTAATTCTTTAAACACGGAGGATGCCAAAAAAACGGAAGCTACCCTAGAAGTGGAGGGGCCCCCCTGGTTCCTGGCATAGCTGGGCCAGCCCGGGATGACTCTTTGGCCAAGGGGACGCCACGGGGAGAGGCCCCTCACTCACCTCCTCCAGGGAGACCACCGAGTCATTGTGGAGGTTGGGCAGCCGGATGACCACGCCCCTCCGCTCGGCCCCTGTGTCGGCCTGGGTGGCGAGGGCACTCTGGAGCATCTCGGTGCAGATGTCGTAGTTCTCCAGGGCTTGCTCCATGTCGCCCTGAGCAGGGGGAAGGGGCCAACGATGCTGACGACACCCTGGGACTGGGTGCCAGGAGGACAGGGCTTTTACCCAATCAGTGCCATACTCCCGAAAGGAGCCTGGTGCAAGCTGGGGCTCCGGAAAGGTTGGTTAAAAGAATGAATGAATGAATGAACGAACGGTTCACACCAAAGCACAGAGGGGAGGTTCCACTGACCCCAGTGGACAGCTGGGGTATCCTGAGGTCCCTTGAGTGAGGCTGGGGGTCTCGTCAAAACCACAGGCTGAAGATAAACAGTGGAGTCAGGACGAGAACGGGCCTGTCCTGATTCCGGAACCCGTGGCCTTCCCAGCACACAGCGGTGCTCCCGAGACGGAACGGCCACTCGAGGGGCAGGTGCGCCAGACACACTGAGAGTGGGGTGCTGGGTGCCAGGCTCCCCAGAGGAGCCTTCTGAGAACATACACAGAGGAGGTGGCTCACACCCTTCCAGAGAGCTGTGCGTTTGTTCAACATGGAGCCTCGGGGGCTGCCGGCCGACCCCTTCCAGGGCTCCACGGAGTGCCAACGTGCTTACAGCAGGGCACGCTCGGGTTTCCGAGATGCCCCTACCCACTCCCATCTCCCACTCCCTCATGCCAAGTCCAGAGCCTGGGCAGGCGCTGTACCGCACACCCACGCATACCCACACCTGCACACACCTGCACACACCTGCGTGCACACTCTCACACATATAGATACGTACACATGCCTACACACACATCTGTCCCCACATGTGTGCACACACGCCCCCCACCCCCATCCCGCAACCAGCTCGTCTCCCCTCCCTGGTGGATGCCAGGCACCCCCCAGCGGTGGTCCACGGCCCACCTGCAGCGCCAGGAAGCGAGCCTTCAGCCAGTAGACGCGGACCACAAACTCCAGCCAGCCTACCCCAAACAGGTCGCGCTGGGACGAGGCAAAGGACAGCTGCAGGAGATCCCCCAGGAAGTGGGTTCCTGGGAAGTCAGGCCCGAACCTGCCGCCTGCCACAGCAGCGGGGCAATTCCGAGGGGACACTGCAAACCAGGCGGGCAGGGGCAGGTCAGCTCCGGGCCCAGGGGCTCCCGAGTGCCGACGCCCTCTGGCTGCCCAGGGCCACCCCCAACCCTGGCCATGCTGGGCCTTTGGAGCTTATAGCCCCCCCAAGAGGGCAGCATCAGAGAAATCAGATTAGTCAGATGGAGAGCAGAGACCCCGGGAGCAGGAGGGCCCCGGCTTTACAGAAGAACGTTGAGTGGATATTTGTTCTATCACATGGTGGTTTAAAGTCAGAATGATCGTATCATCTGGGCAAATTATTGGGGCTAGCCGGTGGTCACTCTGAAACTGAGATCTCTCTCCCCGCAATCCCAAAGAACTAAAAAAGCAGGCAGACGGCTCCTTTTGGGGCTCAGCTGCTGCTAACTACTTATTAAGTGTCCAAGGGCTTTCTCCAGGCCCTGGGTGTTTCCCAGCCTGGCGAGCTGTAGCACAAGGAAAAACTTGGCTGGTTCTTGTCCCTAAGTTCTGGGGGAGGAATCCTCTGTATTTCAGGAGTCTCCCATGTTAGGGGTTCCTTCTGTTAGTCATAGCAGGCCGTGGGCAGATCTGACATGCTAGGGAGGTGACAGACAGGGGCCCGCCGCACCATAAAAGCCAAATGGGGCAATTAGGGGGTTGGGGTTTGGAGCCACCTCCTATCAGCCCAGCCTCTGGGAGGGGAGGGGGCTGTAGATGGAGTTCAACCACGTGGATGTCGATTGCATCACTCACGCTTAGGTGACGAGACCCCCAAATAAACCTGGGGACCCTGGGAGCCCCCAAGTGCTTCCATGATTAAGGAGGCCCCTCTCTGTGCCGGGAAGAGGCCGCACATATTTTGCCTCCATGTGGAGAGGACACGGAAGTTGCGTGTAGAACCCTCCAGACTTCACCCTATGAGTCCCCTCTTTTGGCTTCCTGTATTCTTTTACTACGATAAATCTATAATCGTAAGCATAGCACATCCAGTGAGTTCTGAGTTGTTCCTGCGAATTAAGGAAGCCAAGGGGAGGAGGGGTGCAAACCCCCAGATTTCTAGCCAGTTGGTCAGAAGTGTGGGTGGCCCGGGAACCACCCCCCAACTTGTGACCCTGAACCTATGGGGTCTGGCCTGACTCCAGGGAATTGTTCAGAATTGAACGGAGTGACTTACTGCAGTTGTGGAAGTTGCAGAAGTTTCTATGACCCTCTATACAAGCCAACCCAGAAGACGTGCCCCCTGTGGACATTAAGAGTGAATTCCCTGCCCAGGAATGACTATGGTCTGTTAATTTCTGATGGGTATAGTAGGAACAAGTTCACAGAAGTGTTGCTATATGAGGTTACTTTCTTGGGGTAGAGTAAGAAAACGTTGGAAGTAAAGTAGTTATCTTAGGTTAGTTGTCTTTTTCTTACTCCCTTGTTATGGTCTCTTTGAAATGTTCTTTTATTGTATGTTTGTGTTTTTTTTGTTTTTTTTTTTTTCATACAGTTGATTTAGAAAAAAAAGTTTAAAAAAAAAACAAGGAAAAAAATATGTAGTGCCCCCTCGAGGAGCTGGTAGAGAATGCAGGGGTATTCGCCTACCCCACCTCCATGGTTGCTAACATGACCACAGACATAGGGGACTGGTGGTTTGATGGGTTGAGCCCTCTACCACAGGTTTTACCCTTGGGAAGATGGTTGCTGCAAAGGAGAGGCTAGGCCTCCCTATGGTTGTGCCTAAGAGCCTCCTCCCGAATGCCTCTTTGTTGCTCAGATGTGGCCCTGTCTCTCTGTGGCTAAGCCAACTTGAAAGGTGGAATCACTGCCCTCCCCCCTACGTGGGATCAGACACCCAGGGGAGTGAATCTCCCTGGCAACGTGGAATATGACTCCTGGGGAGGAATGTAGACCCGGCATCGTGGGACGGAGAACAGCTTCTTGACCAAAATGGTGATGTGAAAGGAAGTGAAATAAGCTTCAGTGGCAGAGAGATTCCAAAAGGAACCGAGAGGTCACTCTGGAGGGCACTCTTACGCACACTTTAGACAACCCTTTTTAGGTTCTAAAGAATTGGGGTAGCTGGTGGTGGATACCTGAAACTATCAAACTACAACCCAGAACCCATGAATCTTGAAGACCATTGTACAAAAACGTGGCTTATGAGGGGGGACAGTGCGACTGGGGGGGGCCATGGGGATCACACTCCCGTTTGTCTAGTTTGTGGATGGATGAGTGGAAAGGTGGGGGAAGGAAACAAACAAACAGACAAGGGCGCCCAGTGTTCTTTTTTACTTTAGTTGCTCCTTTTCACTTTAATTATTATTCTGGTTATTTTTGTGTGTGTGGTAATGAGGGTGTCGGGGATTGATTTAGGTGATGAATGTACAACTATGTAATGGTACTGTGAACAATCAAATGTACGATTTGTTTTGTATGACTGCGTGGTATGTGGATATATCTCAATAAAAAAAATAAATTAAAAAAATAAAATAATAAAAAAGAGTGAATTCCCTGACTCAGCCTCCCTACTCCTGCTCCCTCCTGGCAGCCAGGGGTTCCAGAAACCACTCCTGCCCCAGAACCCGGAACACCTCCTACCTGCAGAGCTCCTGCCTTTGGTCAGCAGCCACTGGTCCAGCTGGAGCTCCATGCAGGAGAGGGACATCAGCATCATGTCCTGCGGGATGAGCACGGGAAGGTCACGCCCGGAATTCTCCCTTCTGCCCACTTCCTGTTTCATAAGTTATCAAGAGGCTCACGGCTCTATGTCAGGATGAGACTGGCGTTCAGAGCCCTGGGGAACTGTCCTACGAAGAGGCAGCCCATCACCTGCCCAGCGCCCGAGGGCAGGCGCGTCATTCCCAGGGCACACGAGGAAACAGGCACTTGCCAGTGGGCACGGCTGGGAAACGACCCCTCTGGTCTGTCTGGAGCGCGGAGCCGCGGCTGCCCTCACTGCTCCTGGCAGAGCAAGGCCCGTGGGCAGAAGCTACTGGGTGGCCCGGCAGAGGGGTAGGAAACCCAGGCCAGGCTGTCCCAACAGAACTGTCCAGTGGGGGAGTGCTGACCAGCGGCCTCAGAACCTGCCAACCCCGAGCTCCTTCACCTTCTGTGCCTCCAGCCTGAGGGACCACCCAGGCCCTGCGATGCTCCATGCTCCATCCTCAGCAACGGTGTCCAGATGCGACAGGAGAAGGAGCTTCTGCACCCTGTCCCAGGGCCTGGGAGGCACTCAGCAGGTAGAGCTGGGGTGAGGGCTGGGGTGGGTGGGGCTCTCGGCCCCCTTCTGCAGGGCCCAAGCTCTCCCCTGAGCTCCCAGATCGCTAACAGTCCCTGGCACCTCCCACACAGCCCCCAGCTTCCCTTTCCAGATCCTGGGTGCCCAGCTCTCCTTTGTCTCAGCAAAGGGCCCGCCCTCACCAGCCCTGGAGCCTGGGCCCACCCCAGGAGGCCTCCCGATGGCTCATCCCCTCCCCTGCCACAGCCATTCACCTGGTGGGCTGTGCCCCCAAATCTCCACCCACTGCCGCCGCCAGGCCCCAGCCTCCACCACTGCTGGACGGTCCCTGCCCCCCTCAAGCCCTAAGGATGTCCTCCATCCTCAGCCACCAGGCACCTTTCTAGGCACAAGACAGGCCCCGTGGCTTCCTAAGGAAAGGCCCAGGGGCACGTTTAGACCCAGCTGAGCAGGCCCACAGGGACAGCAGCCCCAGCCTGGGAAGTCCTGGCCCCATACCAGGGACTGCAGGCTTGGGCTGGCCCTGCCCTACCTTGTGTGGAGGCCCCGCCCCCACCGCCCCACCATGGTCCCACCCCACCTTACTCAGAGGCCCCGCCCACCACAGCCCTGCCTACCTTGCCCAGAGGCCCCACCCCACCTTGTGTGACAGCCCCACCCCCCTACTGTCCCACCCTGGCCCTGCCCCCAGAGGCCCCGCCCCACTGTCCCACCCACCCACCCACCTTGCCCAGAGGCCCCGCCCCCTACCTCGCCCCACCTTACTCAGAGGCCCTGCCCACCACGGCCCTGCCTACCTTGCCCAGAGGCCCCGCCTACCTTGCCCAGAGGCCCCGCCCTACCTTGTGTGAAGGCCCCACCCCCGTACTGCCCACCCTGGCCCTGCCCCCCAGAGGCCCCACCCCACTGTCCCAGCCACCCACCTTGCCCAGAGGCCCCACCCCAATGCCCTACCCAGGCCCCGCCCACCTTGCCCAGAGGCCCCGCCCACCTTGATGTGCTGGTCGCTGCAGTCCCGCAGCAGCGGGTTGGGCAGGCTGGCGCTGTGCCGCCTCCAGCTGTGGTAGACGCCGAGCACCACCTCCGCCAGGCCCGGCGGCCACCGGAGCAGGAACTTGTGGCCCATGGCCTTCAGGTAGCGCATCATCAGCTCCAGGATGCCCCCGTTGCTCAGGTTCCCCAGCAGGAACGCGTGCACGTCCTGCTTCTCTGCAGAGGGCAGAGGCCGAGAGAGCCTGTGTCCGTCCCCCGGCATCCGGAGCCAGGGGCCCTGGTCACACGGCGGCGCTGAAGTCCGACGGTGGGCGCCAGCCCCTGCTCCAGCACGTGGTGGTGGAAACAGGCCCCAGGAACCTCCACCCTGCCAGGGGGGTCCCGTGTGCAACCCGCAGAGCCAGGCCCCTGCCTCTGGCCTCGGGGAGCACAGCCAAGAGGACTCTAGGTAGCCTTTATAGAAGCACCCAGAAACCCCCAGAACAAAACACGAGCAGGCCCTAGGAGGACGGGAGAAGAGCTACAAACCGCAAGCAAGCGCCCCACCAGTTTCCTACCGGACTCCATGAACGTGGCGGAGTCAAGCGGGAGCCGATGCGGCCCAAGGCTCGGGAAGCTCTCCAGCCTGGCTTCTGCCTGGACGTCGTAGCTGCTGAAGGCCTCGTCTTCCTCCTCAGGGTCAAGCTTCCTCAGCCTGCATCGAACACACCCAAACTGCCAAAGCCGCCCCACACGCTCAGACACAAGCGTCCGAAACTACTGGAGAAACCAAGCAAGCCAGGAGAGCAAAGACAAAATCCACACCAGGTCTGCAAGGAGGGGCTCACGTACATGGCCGAACCCTCTCTGAGGTTAACTGGGACCAGTGGGCACGCGTCAGAGCAGAAGGGCAAGAAGGCACTGCTGCCCCAAGCCCAGGAAAAGATGACACAAGGGCCCGGCAAGAGCAGGGGTTGGGGTGGATGCCCTAGCCTGCTCCAGAGGACCCAGGGCGGGAGCCTGGAGAAAGCACCGGAGTAGGGAGTCACTGGCTCCTTCCAAGCGCTGGCTGGCGAGGGAGCCTGGCCCCCAGACCCGGCCCACCAGGCTCCAAAGTTGCCCACTCCAAGCCAGCCACCTTGGACAGGTCCCTCTTGGCTCCTGCCCGCACACCATCGGCTGCCTCTGCTGCCCACAGGGGCGGTTGCTGGCAGTGGGGTCTGGAACCCAGGCCTGCAGGAGGCGCTGCTGCGTGCTGGGGATGCATAAGCAGGCCTGGGGTGTGTGCCCTCACTCGTTCATTCATGCCACCAACAGACAAGCACAGAGCACGTGCCAGGCCCTGTGCTGGGTGCCGGAACACAGCTGGGTGTGGCAGGCCCTGCCCGCACGGAGCATACATTGCAGTAGGAGAGGCAGACAAGCAGGTACACACACACACACACACACACACACACACACACACACACACACACACAAATCCGAACAAGACCCAACCACAGGAGAGTGCTCGAGGTACAGAAGGGACACCTGCAACAGAGGGGGGTGAGAGAGGGCCTCTCAGGGGTGACACTCATGCTGACACAGGACGGGGCGAAGGGGCTGGCCATGCAAAGCAGCAGGACAAGACCAGGGAGCCGGGACACAGGCCAGGGGAGCATCTGGCACATTCTAGGGCCATGGGGGGCCCAGTACGCAAGCAGGAAAAGGGGGCGGGGGTGTCCGAGCCTGGCCCCTCCCTGGCCGGCTCCCAGGGCTCCCAGCCTACAGAACTGTGGGCCTGGCCTCTCCCAGCAGGTGACATCCTCTCAGCCCCCTCCTCAGGACCACATATCAGGCGTCCCTGCCGCCTGCCCTCAACCCAGCACGTTACGGTAGTCCATGCCCATTTCCAGGGTGACGATGTCAGATGAGCTACCAGGCGGCACTTGCCTAACCAGGCGAAGAAGCCAAAGTTAAAAACAGCCAGGAAACCGACAACACAAATAAAGACGGAAATGAAAGCAGAAACCGTTCCACGTAAAGGGCGCCAGGGACAGATGGGTCTAGAAGGCAGGTGGGGTCGTGTGATCCGCTTGGCGTCACCAAGCAAAGCCTCATCCTGCAGCTCTTCTGGAAGGAAACCCTTCCCTGGTCCTAAGCCTCAGAAGAACTTGCTCAGGAGGCACTTTGTCCTCACTTTGGTCCTTCGTCAGACGTTCACTGAGAACAACCTCGATTTCCAAGCATTTCACCTTTACCACAGGAAAGAGGGCGACAAGTTAGAAAAATGAGGACCTCCTTCTCTGCCTGGATGTCATCGCCACCGAAATCCACCGTCACGGACCAGCTACGGTGAGGATTCCGATTGTGCCTGTTTGGGTATGTTACGTCCCCCAAAAAGCCATATTTTTTAATGCAATCTTGTGGGAGCAGACTGATTAGTCTGTTGACTAGGGTGGAAACATTTGATTAAATTATTTCCATTGAGATGTGGACTCCAACCATTCAGGGTGGGTCTTGATTAAATCACTGGAGTCCTATAAGAAAGGAACATTTTGGAGAGCGGCCGAGAGAGACATTTTGGAGAGAAGCTAAGAGAGACAAAAACGCCCTAGGATATGCTAAGCCAGGACACCCAGACACTTGGGAGCCAACAGAGATGCTTAGAGATGCTTGGAGACGCAGACAGAAGGGCGTTTGGAGATGCTAAGCTAAGAGATGAAGCCCAGAATTTGCCCTGGAGAAGCTAAGAGAGGACCCCCCAGATGCTTAGAGAGAAACACCCTGGAACAAAGAAGCGAGGACACACAGGAGCTGAGAGAGGAGCTGAAACACAACCCGGGACCAGCAGACGCCAGCCACATGCCTTCCCAGCTGACAGAGGTTTTCTGGATGCCATTGGCTTTTCTTCAGTGAAGGTATCCTCTTGCTGATGCCTTAGTTTGGACATTTTTATGACCGTAGAACCGTAACTTTATAACCTAATAAACCCCCTTTATAAAAGCCAATCCGTTTCTGGTATTTTGCATAACGGCAGCTTTAGCAAACAGGAACACGGGTGAAAGATGGCCTGCTGGCCATCTCAGGCACAGGGAAGGAGCAGAAGAGGTTTCAACTCACAAGGACGTGGGGGAGGAGGCAAGACGTGTGCTGACCAAGCATTCAAAGACAGAGGCGATGGATCAGTGTAAAGCAGCAGTTTCTCGACAGCACTCAGGGTGGGAAGGGGTGACGAGCACAAACCCCTGGGAAAGGCTCCAGAATCAAGGCCTAGAGCCGCTGAAGGAGGGGAGAGGGCAAGAGTGAGGGGGGCTGGGGGGCTTCTCTGAGGAACCCTAAGAACCAGGGAAACTGCACAGCGACAGACAAGCCCCCCACATACCTGCCTGGAATGCAGGCAAGACACCAGCAGGCTCCAGCCTAAAAGCAGCAGATGCTCCTTCTGCTGGGTTTCCCCGGGGTGCACCTCCCTTCCAAAACCAAGGGGGAGCCTGCAGGGGTGCGGGCTGGGAGCTCAGATGCCCCCAACTCTGCAACACACACACACACACACCTGTCTCCTGACAGCTGAGGAAGCTCCTGGGCTTCCGGAAGACGCACAAGCCATGCATCCCAACTTCAAGAAGTTCGGAGGCAGGGGGAGGCGAGAAAAATCCAAGCTTCCTATCCAGTGCAGTCTGGGTTTCCTACGTTTGCACCGAGGGGGTCAGCAATGAACAGGGAACAGTTATTTGCGGGGTGGCTGGAGGTTACGTTCGCAAATCAGAAAACCTGCACGGTACCTGGACGGTAAGAACTTGACCAGAAGCTCCTGGAAGTCAACTTTCTCTTCTTTCTTACACTTGGTATTCCGGACCCGGGCAGACCGCCGCTTGGCCGTCTCGCCGCTCTCTTCTGAAATCTTCTTCCGCTTGACCCCTTTCTTGGATTTATCTCCGCCAGAAGCATCACCTTCACGGGGAGGAAGATGGGAAATCATGGGGGGGAGCAGGGGAAGAAAACACACACCCGGCCCCTCAGCCGCCCCTCGAAACTCTCCCAGTGTCAAACGCTTCCTCGACATTAAGAAACTTCCATTTCTTCTTCCTTTAACAATGGAGAGGCCCAACCAAGTAAAGTTCATTTCAAGCCCCATAACTCTCGTCTCTTTCTCCAGTTCACAGGAGCCACAAGCTAGAGCTCCCCATGACTTGGCAGCCCACAGCTACGGGGCACCAGGGCCTCAGAGATGAGTGGCTGCAACCTGGGCCCCACCCATCGCACAGGACCCTCTCGGCACCCAGGGACATTATGTGACAACGAACTGTGTGGATTAGAGAGCAGGGAACCCGTACGTCTGATTACATAAAAACGTTAGGAACAATCGCCTGTGTGTTCACTCAGAAACTTCATTAATGTCAGCTATCTTTTTTGTTGTTGTCTGGTGACACAGAAGTCACTAAATCAGATTTGGGAATTTTTGTCTAAACTTTTTTGCAATTCCAACCGTCATGACGGTTAAAAAATTGGTAAAACAACACAAAAATACACAATCACGTAAGGCGACAAGATCACTGCTTTTGTTTTTAAGGCCGAGAACTCAGAAGGGAATTGAGAAAGAAGTCTGTGTTCATCGCTGAGCACAGGCCACGCCTGCTCATGTCAGAACGAGCACAGCGCAGGGCCCTGCCCACGGGAAGGGCTGCCCAGAGGGGACCAGATGCAGAGGGATCCAGCCACAGAGGGGTCCGGCCAGGCCCCCCAGCCAAAGTAAGGAGGGTGGCACCTGCACCAGGACCCAGTCCCAGGCGTCAGGCAGCCCGAGGGTGCTGTCAACAAGCGAGGGGCTACACCCCATGCCCTGACCCCTCAGGGGCTTCACTTTGGAAGTCATCCCTGGTGGGCAGCAGCCCTGGGAGCAGGCTAGGGGGCTCCTCCCTAGAGCGGCAGGCTCTCAGTCCTGTGGGGCTCTGCAAACTGTCCCCCCAAAAGCTGTATGCAGGGGCCCTGCTCACCCCCAGGGGTGCCTGCATCCAGCAGGCTAGGAGCGTGCAGCGGGAAGCTGGCGGTGGCCACAGGGGCGTAGGAGAGCACGGGCTCCGCCGGGGCCACGGCCGGGCTGGCGCTGATGGGGCCTGGCTGGGTCACGCTGACAGGCGTCACAGCTGCAGGGGCAACCGGGGGCTGGGTGGGATCCCGGTAGTCGGACAGGTCAATCCTCTTGCCGAGGCTGGGCCGCGGAGGCTCGCAGGTGGTCAGGTGGTTGTACGTGGCCAGCAAGGTCTCTCCGAGGCACTTCCAGCTGTGGGGAGAGGCCCACACGGGCAGCATCTGCCAGGTTGCCCCGAGCTAGGCCGGCCATCCTCGGGCAGAGACGCTAACGGAGCTGCCATGTCTCGGGGGCCGGGGGTGGTGGTCGCTCAAGGTTTGTCACTCTTCTTCTTATTTACCAAATTTTAAGGCTAACACAGCGGAAGGTGGAGCAGCCCAGCAGGAGCAGGCACAGGCCCCCCCACCCCCCACCCAGTGGAAGCCGCTGTGGCATCGAGGGTGACCATGAAGAGGGACGTGACCTGCTTCCTGGCCGCCGACAGGTGCGTGCTCCAGCCCCCGTCCAGCGGCCGCCAAGCTCCCATCACGCCACCCACCAGGGCCGGGGCTCTCCCGCCTCAGGACCCCGTGCCCGCCGGCACTCCCAGAAACAGGGGGCCTACGTGAAGAAGGGGATGGGCTGCACCAGCTTCAGGTCCGGCTCCTTCTCCCGCACGGTGAGCGCCTGCCTCCTCTTTCGCAGCCCCAGGGCCTCGTCCACGATGGCCTGCGTTTCGGCCGCGCTCACCGACACGTCATGGATCGACATATCACTACGGCACATGGCACGGGGAGAAATTACAGGGCCACAGCTAGGGCCAGGGTGGAAATTTACCAACAGGGGTGTATTTAGGCTAATACCCTTTAATCTGTATTGATTCTTCCTACAAATAAAATAACCACTGGAGTCTGGCCTTGAAAAGGCAGTAATTAGCTCTCTGAAGGCCCCAGTACGCTGGAAATGACTAACACCCTTTGTTCCTTCTACAGTTCAAACTCGAGCCAGGAAAGGCTTTCAGACGTATTAGCAGTTTCCCGGTCGTGTCTGCAAAGTCGCAGCAAAAGAAAATCTCGCTCTTAATTATTCACAGAAAGGTTTTGAAATTTCATTATCCCACACTGCCCAGCCCGAGGAAAAGTCATCGGACAAGCCAAGCTCACGGAAGTCCTTGGCGTCCCCCAGACACAGGCCCCCGCAGGTGGCTGTCCACAGACCCGCCTTGGCCTGGGGTGGCCGGCAGCCCCTGCCCTCCTGGCCAATGCCCCCCAACAGGGCCACACCACACAGCCCCCCGCTTATGCCACATCTCCCCGTCTTCCATTTGTGTCATCAGCCCCCCCAGAAGGTCAGTTCCCTCAGGACAGTGAACAAGAGGCAGTCTCACGGGGACTCGGCACAGAGACAGGTCACCACTAAGCCCCCAAGAGAAGGGAGTTCCAGGGGCTAAGGAAACACCAGAGGGAGAGGACTGGAGGAGAGGGGACGGTCAGAGCCGGGCAGGGCGTGCGGGTGACCCCAGGGCCAGACCACAAAGCGGGCAGGGGACGACGGCATCCCGGGCGTGAGCACAGCGTGAGCAGGGGGGAACCAAGGGCAGCATCCCGTGGGCAGGCTGGAACCTGCCGGAAACCTGGCGCAGCTCCAACAGAGGGCCGGGGAGGGAGCAGAGGGGAGTGGGACGGCCCTGGGCATGGGAAAGGGGGAAGCTGAGAGGTGAGGAGGGCAGGAGAGGAGCCCCGGCCAGACAGCGGGAAGGCAGGCAGCCGGGGCCTGAGGAGGCAACGCCGAGGCTCCGCACAGAGTCGAGTCACACATGTGGCAGGAGCAAAGCGCACGTGTGGGGCGAGGGGCGGCAGGCCCTGACGGGAGGAGCAGGGCTCACCATCTGAGGAACATCCGGAGCGAGTCCTTCCGCAGACAGGGCTGCTCTTCGAAGATCTTCTCCTTGAGCACCAGCCCCTTGCTGTAGCGGCAGTCCTTCTCCAAGGCCTTGCAGATGAAGTACAAACACGCTGGTGGGGAAAGAAACAGTCCGTGACTACTGAGGCTGCGCTCTGAGGTTTCAGCCTTGCCAGTGAACGTCAGGGAAGAAATGCACAGCCAAAAAAAACAAGCTACCACTTGAGCCACCTCAATCGGGAGAGACGTCCGAAAATAATTAACTCCCAGAGCAGACGGGCACAGCGAAGCAAGCAGGCATGGACACGGCCGAGGGCGGGCAGACATGACGATCTTTCTGGAAGGCCACAGGCATTACGCACGCAGACCCTCAAGCCAGCAGCCCACCTCTAGAATTGCTGCAAAGAAAACCCTACAGGGCCCCCAGGGACTCGCTACTGGCTAAGTGGAAATATGAAAACAGGGTTTGTCCCACGAGTGGCGCGTGGGCAGGTAAGGACGACTTCGGGGTGTGCTGCTGCCCGGAGAGCCGGCCACGGTGCCTCCAGGGGAGCAGGCCAGCCCGGAGTGGACTGCAGCTCGCTATTCCATCCGCACACACGCACAGAGACACAAAAACCCTTTTCTATTCTTTTTGCTTCCCTGGATTTTCTAGTTTTTTCTACTTGTGTTTCCTTGTTTTAAACCGTTCTTACAAAAAAACTGTCACCTGAAATTTAAAATGTGACGTCACGCCTGTCAAAGTAACGACAAGCCCGTGAGGACTCCGGCTCCTCCAACTGTGGCAACGGTAACGGGCAAACGAGCGCACGGTGCTTCTGCTCTCAGAGGTAAAATTAGGGTGATGGGGGCTCTCTAGGCAGAGCTGCCCTGACTCTGGGAGCTTTCGCCCGGCCGAGCAGGCAGGAACCCTGACAAACGTGGCCGCTACAGGCCCTCACCAGTCGCAGGGCCCCTGGGTCCCACGTGGGGACACACGTAAGTGGCACCGTGTTGCCAAGCGGCCACACCCCCTGCCTGGGCCCCGGGACTGCCTCTGCGCCCTGCGTCAGGCTGCGGACTGTGAGCCAAACCCCCTTAGGAACAACCAGAGAAGGAGGAGCCAGGGGTCAGGAGCAGAGCAGAAGCAGAGCCTGGGCACAGAAGCCTGAGGAGACGAGAAGAAAGCGGTGCACTCCCGAGATGCTGTGGCACGACAGGGCCGAGCCGGGGAGACACTGCCTGAGCCTGGGCGAAGCACTTGGCAGAGAGTGTACCCCGGGGGTGCAGGGGGGGGGGTGTGAGACCCCAGTACAGCCCAGCAGGCCCACTCAGCCATGCTAAGTCGGATGACCCAAGGACTCCTGCTTCAGGCAAGGAATGGGGTTTCTCTGGGACCACAGTGGGACCACAGAGTGGCTCTTAGCAAGCTCCAGAGAAAACCAGGCTGGATTTTCTGTGTGTTTGGAGGATGCAGCTCCCAGCAGGCTCACCGGAGCAGGAGAGCGTTAACATGCCAGCCACACCGCACGTCCCTGGGAGGCTGGAGGAGGTCAAGGGAACAGGATGGGAGCAGCTGGCCACAACCCAGCAGCGCTCAGGCCTGCTCAGCTAAGACATATGGAGCGTGACCAGGAGGCAATTTAGCACGCTGCTTGTACTTTGAGTTTACACGAGTGCGAAACCTGTCAGGGACTCTCTCGGCTCCAAGCATCAGTTCAGCGACCCCAACCTATTTCTTCCCATGAGGACTTAAAATCCTCAAGCACAACTTCTACCAGGAGAGGGGGTGGCTGGGGAAGGAAGGCTATATGTCGAACTGTCCACCCCAAGGGGCACCCAAACAAGCATCTGAGGGCAAGCTAGAAGCTTCTGGAAAAAAAAAACGCTAGCATTTAAACAGGGGCCCCCGGAACCTTCCTTTCTGCTAGTTGGAGCGAAAACTGGGGCAAATGACAGAAAGAGGGCTGACGTCTGCCAGGACACATGCGGGGTTCACGGCAGCGTGAGGCCTGAGTGTAGACACAGAATTCACCGGCTGCCACCCACAGAAGGTTCAATTACACAGGTGCACGGAGGGGACCGCACAGCGGCGAAAAAGAACCGAGGCCCATCACAGCCCGGCACCCAAATGTGCCCGGACAGCCTGAAGGCCAAGGGAAGAGGTGGGAAGCAGATGTGACCTAACCCCACCCCCACGGACCTTGATCCAAGCCAAGAGCACCCCTGGGACACGCGGGCACACTCGTAGCCACTCCAGGGGCATCCTACACCCCAACCTGTTTCACGTGCACAAGTGACAGCCCTGTAGGCCTCAGGCCTTTGCCCTTCATGCTCTGTGTGTTTTTCCTCAATTAAAAATATTAGAGAGAGGTGCCAGAGGACAGGACCTGGGGGTGGGAAGGGTGAGCAGAGCCCAGGGCTTCTCAGCACCGTTCTTGTGCTATTTGTCTCTGAAAAGGAAAGAAGTAGGCCTCTGCAGGCTTAAACTTTTACAGTGAATATGAAAGTGTGCATCGGCGTTTCTGTCCTGAAGAGAAAACTTGAGCTTTGCTGGCTACAGGGTGCCTTCTCCCACAGGATCTCATTGCCCCATGGCACCCGGCCAGCTCAGAGCCCTCAGGACCACCCCGCTCCCCAGGCCCAGAACCCAGATCAGTGCCTGCCTCACAACAACCCACACCAGGGACAGACATGCTCTCGGAGGGGCCGAGGGCAAGGCCCAGGCCAGGGAGCTAAAGCAAGCAGAAGGCCGGCAAGGGCTCCATGTGGCAGAGACCATTCCGGCAACTCTGCGGCTCTGCAGAGGATCAGGCCACCTGAGAGGCAGCAGGCACCCCTGCACTGGAGAAATCGAGCTGCTGCTTCAAGGCTGTCGGCTGCCAAGGGAGAGAAATGGGTTTGGGGTCAAGCCTGGACGAGGTGGGAAAGAAAGGAGCTAACCGGAAGGGAAACCACTCGGAGAACACACTTCGTATTACTTCAAAGCGTTCACTACATCTCAGCTGCGTAGGAAAGACAAGCAGGACAGAGCAGGGAGGCCCCCGGCAGCCTGGCACAAAGCCGGGCAGTGCCCACTCCAGCTCCCTGCTCGCCCGCACCGCCCTCCCCAGCCTCCAACCCACGCGGGCTCGACTCACTCGTGTAGTCGGTGAGGGTGTACAGGACGGTGATGAGATTGTCCAGGCAGGGCCAGTGGTCGGGGTTGCACCGCAGCCCTTCCTCGAAAGCATGGCGCGCCAGGGGCACCTGGGTGAGCCTGAGGGCCACGTGGCCGATCTTGTACCAGAGGTTGACGTCCGTGGAGTCCAGCATGACCGCCTGCAGGGGACAGAAGCAGAGGGCAAGCTGGACGGGCGGCCCCGGAGACAGGAGGGGCACGGCCGGTGGCCCAGCCACTCAAACTACCCAGGAGACAGCAGAGAGCAGCACAACTATCTTGTAACAGACTGGCAAGTTCTCCTCGTCTTGTCTGGAGTCAAACGGGTTTCCAAGACCCAGAGAGACAGCAGATAAAAAGGTACAATTTATCTAATTCAGAGCATTGACTAGAGATATTCTGTCGGTTTGAACATCTGTATTCCTTAAAGGTTAAAGGAGTGACAGTAGACTTCAGAAAAAAAAAAATGAGAGCCTTGTGGGAATCTAGAAAGATCATGTGCTCTAGAGATGCAGTCTGGGCTCCGACCCCTGCTCCAGCACTGATTAGCCACAAGATCCTGAGCCTCGGTTTCCTCATCGCTAAAATGAGGATAAAGACCCCTGCCCTGCCAGGCCGCGCCACCAGCCTGCATGGAAAGCATCTGGCCCGGGGCCTGGCACCACCGAGGCACCCAGATATGGCGGCAATGGCAGAAGTCGGGGCAAACACAGTCTGAGCAGGAGCGTGTGCTGGGTGCCACGTGGCAGCCTCTGCATTCTGAGCGTTTCCAAATCTCAACTTGCTGAGTTTCCACAACCACCCTCTTGGCTTTTATTTTTCCCTCCGTCTCGGCAGGAACCTGGGGGCACAGAGAGGTGTGTGAACTTGCCCACGGGCACAGCGGCCGAGTGGCAGGGGAAGGGATCCCAGGCAGGCCCCTGCACACACCGTTACCACGTTCCGACCAGGGTCTCGGGCCGGGCAGCTTGCTGACGCTCCACTACGAAGTCTTCTCTTTGGCTGCCGAGACCACAGCTTTGCCCCTCCTGCCAGAGCATCCGAAACCAGCGAGGGGGCCGAGCATGGGCAAACCACACGCACCTGCAAGTAGAGCTCCATGGCTGTCCCCAGGTCCTCCCGCTGGGCGGCCAGCTGGGCCAGGTTCTTATACGTGGAGTATTTCAGCATCAGCCCGGGGTGCTTTAGCCCCTCTTTCTCTTCTCCAGACGGGACTGCCTGTGCATAGACACAGAGGATCAGCGGGCGATCGGCAGGCACACAGCAAGATGCCGGGGACGGGCAGTGCCACCTCCCGTTAGAAAGTGAAGGGGCTGCAGCGGGTGTCTCCGAGGAGGCGTCTGGCTCCAAGCACCTCCCCGAGGGTGTGAGCCAGCCTGCTCTGCTTTGACAGCATTTCCTAGAGTGAAAATCCATGAGACAACCAGCAGGTCTAAATTTGGGGGGGCAGGGTATGAGGAGGGTTCACCCCAGCCAGGGGCTCAGGACTTTGTATACACATCCTTGTACACCCTGCAGCAAGGAGAACGGTGGATTAGAAGTCAAGGGGGCTGAGCTCCCGAACACAGCTTGTCCAAAGTGCCCTCGGACAAGTTACTTTTACTACTCTGTCCCGATGACGTCTGTAACGTAAGGACAATAACTCCTCCCTTAAAGACCAAAAGTGGAAGTAGCCGAAAGAGCACAACTGTAAATGTGCTTTACATAAAAAGTTATTTTACTATAGCTTTTATGACATCTCCAAGAAAACCTTCCTACTTCGAAGAAAACTACAGACTACAAAACAAAAGCTCACCATGGAACAATGAGTAAAACATTTCCTAAGAGGAAAACCAGATGGCAAAAAGCAGCTCTCTCCAGGGCCTGTCAGTTTCCCGAGCCTTGTCCTGGGACAGGGGCTTCCATGTACCATCTGCTGGGCTCAGGATCGGCAAGCCCCAAAGCACACGCTGCCCTCGGAAAGCAGTCCTCGATTAATGCAAGAAACCCACCCCGGAGAGCTGCTCAGGAATTTCATCGGGAGGACTGAAGAGCTCAAGTCAAACTCATTCAGCCATCCTCTCCCGTCGAGTGGCTTATAATACAGAAAAGTCCCCAGGAAGGGGCCGACCAGGCTGGACCCAGGTCCCCGTGCCCCTCCGGGTAGAGAACTGTTCGAAAACTGGTTGTGAACAAACGTCCAGAGCCTATTTTAGAGACTAAACAGTCAGCAGTACACCTGCAGAGAACATCCTCTGAACTGACTGGTTAATCTCACTCTCCGCTCTCCCCGAAAGACATGGGAGACGGAAGGCTCGCCCCAAACAAGCCACTTTCCAGGATGTGCCCTCCTTAAGGGTCACAGGGCCACAGCCTTCTTAAGAGCAGGGGGCTCAGAGCCACACCTCCCCAAGTCTCAGGTTCCACATCTCTAAAATGGGAACAACACCCCCTTCGCTACCTGGCAGAGGGGTCGTGGAGGTTACGTAACGATGACATCTGGCACCTTCCAAGCACTTACAACAACCAAGGACCGTTCTTCCTGCTTCACCGGAGGAACCCAACCCTCCCAACACCCCAACAAGGACGGGGCTCTGTTACAGGTGGGGAAACCGAGGGCAGGGAGGTGAGATCGTGTGTCCGAGGTTACGCAGCCAGCAGGTGGGGAAGTGGGGTGGGCCCCCAGACCGCCCAGCTCTGAGCCCGTGCGTTCAGCACCCTGCACCCCCCACCCGCCGGGCCCACTGGGCTCACTTCCCGCAGCAGCTGTGCCTCTAGGAGCTCGTGGTAGGCTCTGGCGGACTCCTCAAAGCGGTCATGCTTCTGCAGATCCAGGGCTTTGTGGTACAAGGCAAAAGCCTCTGCTTCCTGTGAAACCAAGATAGGGGACGTTCTCATACAGGGCAAAGGTCCATATCGAGCCAAAAATGGGGCCAAGGCGGGCTGGAGCCATGGCCACGTTACATGTCAGCCCTACCCTGAGTAGTGGGGAAAATCCTAACTGTCCTGCTTTCAACAAGCTCATCACTGGGAGAAGAACATACACGTGACCCGCCAGAGCCCCCCCAAGGAGACAGGAGCAATACGGGCCCAAATGAGTCTTGGCCCGTGCAGGAGGCCGGAGCTGCGTGAAGAGCAGCTATGCCAGGCCGGAATGATCCGGAAGACCAGAGAGCAGGTGCGTGGTCCCCACAGTGCTCTACCCGCCACTGTGCACTGGACGGACCGTTGCCCAGGGAAGGCGAGGGTCCCCTGCGGGAGGGACAGACGCTGGGCAGGCCGAGCCCTACTGACGCACCCTGTGGACCCAGACAGCCAACTTCTGAGGACAGGGCTCCAGAGCACCCATAAAGCGGGAGGCGGGTGCTTATTCCAGGGAAAGCGAAGGCGGGGAGCAAACCTCGTTGCTCAAGTTTAGGCCTTCGGTGGAAAGATGGAAGGCAGGCTAAAACGGAAGACATGCCAGGACTCGGGGTAGAAGAATCAAGACTCTAGAGGGCTGAGGATGGACCTGCTCCCCTGCTGACCTTCCACGAGAGAATTCCGGCAAGGCAGGGCCTCACTGCACTCAAAATGAGGGCGCTGCACTAGAAAACCCCAACGCACCGGCCACCATGCGTTTTCCGGGAAGCCCCTCCCGAGGCCTGCACAAAGAAGGGGCTGTGTGGGGAGCCCGCCCTGACTGGAAAAGTGGGGCCTAGGGCTGAGCCACCCTCACATGGTCCCACAGAATAAATATGATCAGCCCCCACCAAGGAAAGCAGGTGTAAACCGAGGTGCAGAGCTGGTCATCTTTCCAAATGGGCTTTTCCTCTAAAACCCCATTAAACGGATATCTCAAACACATGCAAAATAACGTTCTGTCTATAGAAATCACACGCACAGTTTACCTGCAGATGGAGGTATGTGCACATACCTGGGCCTCCTTTGTCTGGGTTTTGTGACTTTTAAAGCTTCCTTCGTGATCATCCTCAATCGTGGAGCTGGCATTTAGGGCGGCAATTCGAATCTGGAATTAGGGGTTCGGGGAAGGGAAGAACTGCTTTTACGTGAGATGCCACTAGGCTCATCAACAACCCACAAAAAAACATAAAGCTCCTTTAGCATCTCAGCTGGTCTGCCTTGAGAAGCTGTGGCCCACTCAGAATCTGGGAAACGCACAATGAATGACATCTAGGGGAAAAAACGTAAGGTCGAGCATGTGTCTAGGGGGGCCGTGCCAGTCTGTTTGGGGAGCATGCTTGGGCAGTGCCTGCTGCGAAAGGGACAGGAGCTGGGGACACCCCAGCAACTGCCTGACACAGTGGAGAATCAAGCACCTGAACACCAGCCTCGAGCAAAGCGTGTCATCTTTTTGCCTCTCGAGCAACTGCGATGAGGGCCCACAAACCATTCCCCAGCAGGTCAAGTCTCCCCACTCTTGAACATGCCAACAGCCCTCCTGGGGGGAAGGCTGCCCAGAGCACAAGCCGGGAAAATGCCACTCATGCCAGGGGAGAAGGAACACAGGAGAACACTCCTGCCGTCCAAACCGGCAAGCCCAAGTCCTTACCATGCTCGGAGAGTCTCGGCACAGTCGCCTGGCATCACTTCCCGGCGCTGGCAGGGGCTGCGCCGGTCCCCGAAACTCCTGGAGAGGGTGCAGGACAGACTGAGGGAAGGCCCAGGAAAGGCCGGTCCCCAAGCCCACAGGCCGTCCGGGCTCCACGCACACAGGCCGGCCGGGGAGCCCGGCTGGGGCAGCTGTCTGGCCTGTCAGGCAGGGAAGCCCCTCGGACCCTCGGCTGTGACATCTGCCCTTGCCAGGCAAGGCTCCCGGGGCCGGGGACACAGGGAAGATGGAGACCAACTCCCGCTCCAGTGCTCACCGCTCAGCAGAGGTGTCGGACCTATAAAGAATGGATTTTTCAAAAGCTGAATGGAATAGAGAGACATACAGGCAACATCTAAGGGCGGAGCAGAAGGAATCATCTGGAAGGGGTTATGGAAGGGGAAGCAGGAAGCCCCTGCATCAAGCCTTATGGAACGGGAAGCATGGCGGTGGAGGGCGGTGAAGGAAAGAGACGGAGAGCGTGGTGCAACGGGGACACAGGAAGACAGGGCCAGCCTTGGAGTAGGGACGTGAGTGCAGGACGGAAACGCGGTTGGCGGCGATCACAGAGGGCCGGGGAATCTGGGCTTCAACGTGTTCACGGGGTGGGCTCTCACCAGTACAGAGCATCTCACCTTACGTTTCAGAAATCTCAAGGGGAAAATAAACAGAGGCCAGAAGACCAGTCCGAAGGCAGCAAAAGGTGACTGGACTGGCGAGGAAGTAGAGAACTTGGAATGTAAAATGGTGCAGCCGCTTGGAAACCGGTTTGGTGGTTCCTCAGAAACTGAAGTGTAGAATCACTGCACGACCCGGGTGATTCCACTCCCAGGTATATACCCAAGAGAAAAGAAGTATGCCCACACAAAACCGTTAACAGCAGTTATTACTGACAAGAGCCAAAAGGCAGAAACAACGCCGATGTCCATCGACTGACAGATGGATCAAGTAAACGTGTCTGTCCGTACAGCGGGACGTTATTCAGCCATGAGACGGAAAGAAGTTCTCATACGTGCCACACCGCGGATAGACCCGGAAGACGTGATGCCAGGTGGGAGAGGCCAGACAGGAAATGGCCTCATGTGGTGTGATGGTTCCACTTATGGGAAATGGGCCGAAGAGGCAAATACCGGGCAGAAAGCAGATCAGCAGGTGCCGGGGGCAGGAGGGTGGGGGAAATGGGGTCCCTGCTAATGGAGAGGGGGTTTCTTTCTGGGGTGATGAAAATGATCTAAAATCAATTGTGGTGATGGTAGCGTAACTGTGAATCTGCTAAAAGCCACTGAACCGTAGGCTTCAAATGGGTGGATCGTATGGTATGTGACCAGTAAAGTCTCTGTCACTCTGGATCCATCCCCAAGGAAGGCCACGGCCCACACGCAGACAAGCAGCCCCAGCAGCCAGGAAAATGCCTGGGAACCTGTCGGCAGGGGGCGTCTCGAGCCCCCGCTTCCCAGCTGCTCTCCCACTCACCCACTGGTGCCCACCCACCGAGTCCCAAAGGGCCCACGCAGGGGTCAGCGTCCAGCCCTCCAGTCCTGCGCCAGGCCCAGCTCCCACCGAGGTTCTGCCTTCACTTGGGGACAGGCTCTCAACACAGCCACCGGGTGATGTTCTCTCCACTATGAAGAATCAGCCTCGGCTTCTCCAGGCGGCGGCTCCTTCAGGGCTGCAGCAGGGGCTAAGACCTTTCCGGAACCCGCAGTCCAGGAGAGATAACTAAATACCTGGCGTTCCTAATGATTTTTCAATAATTCCGATTTAACTCCAGCTAACCCTCCGCCACAGAGAGGGCATCTGGGTTCATTTTAACACTGCCACCTCTACGGTCCATTCCGGAAGTGTACAAAGCACTTCCACATTCGCTCACCCCAACTTAAAGCCACTTTGTGAGGTGTGCGTCACCACCCCCATTCTCCAGAATGGGAAACTGAGGCTGAGGGAGACTGGCTGAGCTGCCCAAAGCCAAGACGCCAGAAAGGGACACAAACGAGACTCCCAGCCGTGTTCTCTCCAGTGCAGGAAAAGGGGACCGACCTTGGTGAAGGGTTCCCTGGCTGTCCTGTAGCCTGGCTTCCCGAGACACACACAGCTCTGGGCATCCCGAAGGCTGAGCCAGGCCTGCCGCCTCGCCAGGGCTCAGATAGGTCTGCTGGTGACTGGGGGTGAATGACGTGTGCCCAGGACGTCAGGCTGCCGATTTCCCATCCCTGTGACCACTCCGTAACGCAGAAAACTCGAGCCCCAGTTCTTGTGAACGGCCCTTTGTCCACGGGCGCTTCATCCGGGGGGCCTAAGAACTGACTCATGACAGGCCCACCCAGGGGTCTAGCACCCCTTCTGCTCACCACCCTCAATCTACCCTCACTGCCACTCTTCCTCAGCTCCCCCCAAATCCCCAGGAGCAGACAAAGGAAAGAGCCAGAATAACGGAATCCCCGTGCCAAGAGGCCAGGAGAGGCTCTGGACCACATACTGTGAACCACCTTTGCTTTTGCCAAAATACGCAACCATGATCTTCAAACTGGCCTTGAGTTTTTAAATAGCAGAGCCTGCAAGAAGTTCTGCCTGAACTATACAAAAGCAGCTTTTTAAAAACTGCAAACCTTACACTGAATTAATACAGCAAGGGACGGTGGGTGGTTCTTTCCAAATCTCCCCTCCACCCGCCGTCACCTCTGCAGCAGAATTGCCCCGCTTCTGGGTCTGTCGCTCCTACTAGCCTGGAAGCTACTCGAGGGCAGGGGCCCCCTTATTTATCTCTGTGGCCCACTGTCTGGCATAAAACAGGTGCTCAGCGGAGGAAAGAATGGCGGGCAGAGAGATGGCGTGCCACGGCTCATCTGTGTCTTTGTCAGGGCCTCCATGGGGACGGAAGTGCCCGGAAGGAAGCAGGAGGCAAGGGCCCCCTGTGCAGGGGAGGTCTGCACCCCGTTTGACGGTGAGAAGCTGGGGCTTTGCGGGGTCCTCTTAGCTCTGTGGCTTTCTAAGGGAGGGGACTGTAACAGAGACACAGCGAGCGCTGGAAAGAAGGACTGGGAACACATTCACCTTTTCAGCCACATTCTTCACCAAGATCAGCATCAGTCATCACGGCCGCCCTCACGAGACAGGCCACGCTGCGGGAGCCGGGAAGAGGCACCGCCCACTGACGGCCTCGGGGACACCAGGGACTCCAGTGTTCCAGGAGAAGGAACAGCCCCACCCCGGCTCAGACATCGGGGTGCTTCCCTGACCCCAGGTGTGTGGTGTGGCCCCCACTGAACAAGCTCTCCACACACGACGTCCTCCACTAATGAGAAAACGCTCAGGCAACCGGGAAGGAAGGAAATTTCCATAACCTTACAGAAGGCACTTACAGAAACCCACAGCCGACACCACTCTTGACAGCAGAAGACTGAATGTGTCTCCCCTAAGATCAGGAACAAGGCAAGAACGTCCATCCTCATCCCTCCTGTTCAACATGTCCTGGAGGGCCTGGCCAGTGCAATAAGGCAAGAAAAGGAGAGGAAGGCAAACACCGGAAAGGAAGAAATGAAACTGTCCTAGTCACGGATGACGTGGCCACCTACAAGGAAAACCCTAAAGAATCCACAAAACACCCTAGAACTAGTGAGTGAGTTTAGCAAGGTCACAGGATAGAGGTCAACACATGAAAAGTCAAGTGTATTTCTATATACTGGCAATAAACAACTGGAAATCCAAATTGAGAAACAAAAAAAGAACATCATTTATAACAGCTCCTAAACAACAAAATACTTAGGTATAAATCTAACAAAGTAAATACAGAGCTTGCATTCTGAAAAGTATAACCCACCCTGAATGGGTGGGGCAACACCTCCATGGAAATTATCCAATCAGAGTCATCACCCACAGCTGGGTGGGGCACATTGCCAAAGAAACACTCAAATCTAATCAGCACTGATAACGTCTGCCCACACAAGATTACATCAAAGATAATGGCATTTGGGGGACACAATACATTCAAACTGGCACAGAGTCCATAAACACACCTGCACAAATAACGGCCAGCTGATTATTGACAAGAGAACAAAGGCAACTCAATGAAGAAAGGAAATTCTTTACAATGTTGGAACAACTGAAGGACCATATGCAAAACAAAACAAAACAAAACAAAAGAACCTTGACTTAAAATTCACATCATACAAACATTAACTCAAAAACGACGATATCTAAATGCAAAATATAAAACTGCAAAACTTTAGAAGAAATCATAGAAGAAAAGCTTTGAAACCTGGGATTAGACAAGATGATCTTAGACATGACACAAAAAGCACAATCCATAAAAGAAAAAACTGATAAATTGGATTTCAAAATTTAAAACTGCTGTTTTGCACAAGACACTGTTACAAGGATGAAAAGAAAAGCTGTGGCCTAAGAGAAAATAGCTGCAAATCATATACCTAACAAAGTGCATATATCCAGAATATACACAGAACTCCCAAAAGGCATCAGTAAAAAAACAAACCACCATTTTTTAAATGGCAAAAAAACTGAATATACACTTCACCAAAGAAGATATACAGATGGCACACAGACACATGAAATGATGTTCAACATCATGAGCCACTAGGGAAATGCAAATTAACAACACAATGAGCTATCATTATACACCTATTAGAAGGGCCAATTATTCCTTCTAAAACTGACAAGGATACAGAGTAACTGATGAGGATACAGAGTAACTGGGGCTCTCACACATTACCCATAGGAATGCAAAATGGTCAGCCATGCTGGAAAAGTCTGCTATAAAGTTAAACATACGCTTACCAAATGACACAGCAATCTCAACCCCTGGTATTTTCCCTACAGAAATGTTCACACAAAACCTGTGCAAAGAAAACATTCCTGGATAATCAAAAGCTGAGGGACTTCATCACCAGTAGATCACTCGTATAAGAAATGCTAAAGGGAATTGTGCAGGCTGAAAGGAAGGGACACTGAACAATTGACTGAAGAAATAAAGATTTCCAGTAAAGATCACATGGTAAATATAAATACCAATACTACTGTATTTTCGATTTGTATCTCCACTATTTACTTCCTACAGGATCTAAAATACATAAACTGTAAAGATAACAGTGGTTTTGGACTCAATGTAAAATACGTAATTTTTGACAAGAACTACATAAAAGTGGGGGAATGGAGAAGTATAGGAACATAGTTTATGTGTTCTATTGAAGTCAAGTTGGTATCAAAGAAAACAAGATTGTTATAGATTTAAGATGTTAAATTTAAGCCCCACAGTAACCACAAAGAAAGTATCAGAGAATACGATCACAGAGATGAAAAGTAGAGTATGGGTTACAAAAAGTAGAGTATGGGTTACAAAAAGTAGAGTATGGGTTACAAAAATTGGGGGAAGGGGCATTGGGGAGTTAATAAGAAATGAGTGTAGGGTTTCTGTTTGGGGTGAGGGGAAATTTCTATTAATGGATGGTGGGAAGGTGATAGCATTGCAACATTGTGAATGTGATTAATCCCACTAAACGGAATGCTTGGGAGGGGTTGGAATGGGAAGATTTATGCTGTATATATGTTTCCACAATTAAAAAAAAAGACAGTCTAAATAGATAATGACAATTTAATGCCTAGATGATCCTGCATGAGATCTAAGAATAGAGGAGAAAAGGCTCAAAAGGACACAATTGGGACATAAGAAAAAAAATGAAATATAGAATGCAAGCTTTATATAAATGTTAAATTCCTTAAACTTCTTAATTACACTTAAAGTGATTACATAAATGAATATTCTTGTTCATAGGAAATGTATATGTGAATTAGATTATTTGTTCAAGGATATGTGCAGCTTGCTCTCATATGTTCAGAAGACAGAGCAATAGATGATGGATGATAGGGAGGGAAAGAAAGAAATGGTAAAGTGACAAAATATTAAAGTTGGTAGATCCGGGTATCAGTGGAGGGGGGGTGGGGTATGCTGGAGTTCTGTGTATGGGGTTTGCATTATTTTTGCAACTGTTAAACTGTTACTGTAAGTTTGAATTTATTTCAAAATAAAAATTAAAAAAAAAAAAAAAAAACTGTGCATAAATGTTTACAGCACCTCCATTCGAACCACCAAAAATTGAAACAACCCAAATGTCCTTCAGCGGGTGACTGGATAAGATGAAATACATCATACAATGGAAGTACTGCTGCTTGTAACACCCCACTCTCAGGACAAGAAAGATGAAGTGGATAAAAATAAGGAGACAGAAAATCTAAACCCCAAAAGGAATAGAAGGGATCTTAGCAATATACGTCAAATGTTACACCCTGATCATAAAAAACAACATCTTCCCACAACACACGCACCACTGTGCTCACAGAAAACACACACACACCTACGCACAGATTATGTATAAGGTCACAAAAAATACATCTTCCATAAGGAGAAATATTAAAAACACTACTCTCTGATCACAAAACATTAAAAGTAGAATTTACTGACAACAACAAACAAACACACAAAACTCAGAAAGGCCTTTCCACCTAGAAATTTAAGAGGCCCCATTAACTTCTGGATGAAAGGGGAAATGCATCTAAAATTAGAAATTTTTTAAAGAAATATTTACAATGAAAACACTACAAGTTAGAATCTAAGACATACATTTAAAGAACAGATCAGAAGAAAATCTATTGCACTAAACACTTTTACCAATAAAAATTAAAGAATAAAAATAAATTAAATTTCCAGCTACAAACTTGAAAAGAAAGAAAGAAAGCAAACCAAAAGAAAGCACAAGGAGAAGCTACATCAGCAAATTAGTAGAGCAGGTACGAACAAAGGCCCATCTCTCCAGAGAAACACCGAAACAATCAAGCAAACACTGCCAGAATCAACTTTCTCAGAATTCTGGAAAACAGTCAAAGGTTTACAGCAAAGAAGCAAGTGATGACTCAAGCAAAAAAGCAACTTACAAAAGGTGTTCAAGGAAACACATCTGTCGAAACACTAGCTGAAGAGATGCTTCAGAGAACACACACAACAAAGAATACAGATTCTTTTTTAAATACCTCCAAATTTATAGGATGGTTAAAAAATAATACAAACTCCAGATAGAAAATTCCAATATACCCCTACCTGCCCCCTCCACATATCCAGTTCCACCAGCTTGAACATTTTGTCACATTTGCCATACTTTTCTATCTATCCATCCATCCATCTACCAATCAATCAATTTCTCAGTTTATTTTCTGAACACTTGAACGTAGGCTGAACACATCACACTTCTTGAACACGGGATACTGCCGTGCACATTTCCTAAGAACAAGGCTATTCACTTACGTAACCATTTTAAGTGCAATTACCAAGTTCAAGAAATTTAACACTGATATAAAGTTTATAGACTATACTCCAATTTTTTCATAAGCCCCTGTAATGTCCCTTTCTTTGAGCCTTTTCTCCTCCTAGATCCCATCCAGAATGATATATTGAATTTAATTGTAATTGTCTCATTAGTTGTTCTCTCCTTTTTTTTGGGGGGGGGGGTGGACATATATACAATACAAACTTTCCCATCTCAACCACTCCCAAGTACACCACTGAAGGGGATTATCACATGTATATCGCAGTGCCCTCACAACGTTCCATTACTATAACTTTCCCATCTCCCCAAACAGAAACCCTCCACCCATTATGCATTAACTCCACAATGTCCCTGGCCCCTGCCAACCTGTACTCAAATTCTGTCTCTATAAGCATATGTGTTCTGATATTTTATTTGTACCTACCTTGGGACTTACATTTGACATCCTAAATCTGTAACAATCTATTGATACCAACTTCACTTCAATAGTCTACACTATTATACACCCCTCCCCCCACCCTTATGCAGATTACAAATTATGCAAATTACATGTTTATATGCTATGAGTCCAAAACCACTGATTTTTCATTACGTTCTTTGCATTTGCCTTTTAGATCCTGTAGGAAGGAGAAAGTGGACTTATAAACTAAAAATACAATAGTACTGGCATTTTTACTTACTCATGTTGTTACCCTCTCTGGAGATCTTTATTTCTTCATGTGACCTCAATCTATTTTCTTTTGCCTCTTCCTTCCAACATGCAGAACTCTCGTTAGCATTTCTTATACAGCCGGGCTAGTGATGACAAACTCTCTCAGCTTTTATTTATCTGGAAATGTCTTAATCTTGTCCTCATTTTTGAAAGGCAGTTTTACTGGATATAGAATTCTTGGCTGGCAATTTTGTTTGCTTTGAGCCCTTTAAAACATGTCATCTCATTGCCTTCTTGCCTCCATGGTTTCCAATGAGAAATCGGCAGTGATTGTCATAGAGACTCACTTGTAAATAACGTGTTGCTTCTCTCTTGTGGCTTTCAGAATTCTCTCCTTAACTTTAGTTAAGGACTGCTTATAATTTGCCATGGCATGGGTCTATGTGGGTTTATCCTGTTTGGAGTTTCTTAAGCATCTTGGATGTGTATTTTCATGTCTTTCATTAAATGTGGAATGTTTGTAGACATTATTTCTTTGCAGCCATTATTTCTCTCTGCCCATTTCTTCTCCTTCTGGGGTCCCACAAAGTATATATCGGTACGCTTGATGGTGTCCCACAGGTTCCTCAGGCTCTGTTCACTTTTCTTCATTCTCTCTTCTTTCTGCTCCTTAGACTAAATGATTTCTATTGTCTTATTTTCAAGATCTCTAATTCTTTCTATTGCCAGCTCCAATCTACTGTTGAATCTGTATAAGAAATTTTTAATTTCTTTTACTGTGGTCTTCAGCTCTGTTTGGTTCCTTATCTTAATTGCTCTCTCTCTATTAAATTTTTTGGTTCCAACTACTGTTTTCCTGATTTCCTTTAGTTCTTTGTCCATGTTTTCTTAGCTCTTTGAGCGTATTTAGGACCATTTTTAAAAGTCTTTGTCTGGCATGTCCCAGTTCCTGTCTTACTCATTGATGGTTTCTAAGGATTTAACCTCCTCCTTTGCCTGGGCCATCACTTCCTGCTGCTCGGTAGGTTTTATAACCTTTGTTGAAACCTGGAACATTTTGATATTTTAAAGTGTTTGCTGGAATTGAGACTCTTGAGGAGTCTGTTCTTTAAGCTACTATACAGCTCATATATGACAGTGCTTTCCTTGATTGCTAAGAGCTACCAAAAATAAGAGGAAAAAAGAAAACACCTTTCCCAGTCTTTGTAGACTGACATCTGCCAGTGCACTCCTCAGGGTTTATCCATAAGATGAGTTTAGAGAACAGCTCCAGGCCAAAGCACAGGGGCTGCCCTGCTCCTTTCTACGTATCTGCCTTATCTCGGGCATGTGTGTGTGTGGGCCTAGGAATACCCCCACTGACATAGTTCTGAATGTCCCCACTTCCCGAGGAAACCGTTTCCTCACTGTCCCGGGCACTGGCACTGTATTGTCCTACAGTTGGCAATCCTTTGCCCCAGGCAGCAACTTGACTGCTTCCCCACAGGGCTCTGTGAGCTGCCTTCTGCATGCAGGTCAAGTTTTGGGACAGTGAGTCCCTCAGGCCACCACCGGGCAAGTTGGTCCAGACCTACATGGTCCCAGTATGTGCATGAGGGTTAGTCTGCTCCCTCCGGGGCCATGGCCAGCTCTACGACAAGCTGGTAAGGGGTCGGAGAGGGGTTAGCCAGGGCATCAGGAGAACCTACCACTTTTAAGTAGACTTTTGCTTCTTTCAGTGCTCGCCCTGTTACTATACTCCTTTAAATGCATTCTGACATTTTGAGAAAATGTTTCTGCCAGTTTTGGCTGGTTGCTCAAAGCTTCTGAAGGGGGACAGAGCCCTGAAGCCCTCCACTCCGCCTTCTTAAAAGGGGCAGGCCAAGAATACACACTTTAAAAATTAGTTTTGAAAAATCATAAAAGAAAAACACAGTAGCAAACAACAAAAACAAACAGTCCTGAGGAGGTGGAAGAATTTGATTTCCAGAGTGACCACATGATAATATTCAAAATGTCTGGTTTTCAACAAAAAATTATTAGGCATGCAAAGAAAATAAAAAAAGTATAGATACAAAACACAGATGTGTGCAAGTGTGGGTGAAGATATACATGTTTATTTCCTGGCTCTGCCTGGTGGTTTGGAGCTCTGCACCCCAGAAAAACATGTTCTTAAACTTGATCCAGTCTCGTGGGTGTGAAGTCATCATAAATAAGACCTTCTGATGAGGCTACTCCAGCTAAGGTGTGGTCCACCTCCGTCAGGATGGGTCTTAATCCTTAGGTCCGGAGTCCTTTCTAAGCAGGATGAAATTCAGACACGGAGAGAGAAAGCCACAGGGAGCAGCCGGAAGCCAATGGAGCCAGAGAAGCCGGAGGGGGGTGCCGTGTACCCTGCCGGGTGACCAAAAAGCCAAGGACCAGGACCGCCAGCAGGGTCACTGTTGCAGTCTTCCAGAAGAAAGCATCACCTTGTTGATGCCTTGATTTGGAGCTTCTCCTCGCCTAAATCCATGAGCCAATAAAATCCCCTTGTTTACACCAACCCACTGCATGGTATTTGTTTTAGCCGCCAGGAAACTAAAACAAAGTAGCACCCAGATCTGGGTTTTTAAAGGCCATTCTCCAATAAAAGGGACCAGAGCTCCTTGAGGAGCAGTTAATTCCAGGGCTGGGGCAGGGAAAATACCGGAACATTGTGTGGTGCCAGAAAGTAAAAAAAAAAAAAGGCTCAAAAAAGGATGGGTGCTCAATGAAAGGACAGAGAAACCTGAGCCACAAAATAAATTATGTTAATATTGGATTTTAACTCACCTGATAGAATAAATACCCATCATCCCTAATGATACAAATAAATAACAAATACATAATTAAAGGAGAGAGAAGGGACAGCTCTTCCTTACCATATAATCTCAATTAATAAATGTAGAAGGAATGGGGGAAACAGAGAACCCCCTTGAAGCGAACACCACAGCAATAAATGTACAAGACATCCAGATGTTAAAAGTAGTGGACTAAGTTTGTGGAAAACCAGACTTTTCTTCCTGTCAAAGTATTTCCCCTAAGGTAGAGAACCCGCAGATACCACCAGCTTAACAAGTGATCAAGTAAAGTAGCACCAGTAACGAGACATAGAACATCATGAACCCCTTGCTATGATACACCGAGAAGAAAAAAACATTGCATTTGTGTTATTCTGTCCAAAAATGCACACTTTCAGTCTCATCATGAGATGATATCAGAGCAACCCAAACCGAGGTAACATCAGACAAAAACAACTGAGTACTCTTTACAAGTATCAAGGTCAAGAAAGACAAGAAAAACCTGAGGATGTTTCAGCTGACAGGACAAAGGAGAAATACCAAAATGCAATACGGGGTCTTGACAAACATCCAGGAATAAAAAAAAAAAAGGAACATAAATGAAAAACTGGTGACATTTGAATTAGGTCTATGGTTTTGTTAATAATAGTGTATCAGTGTCGGTTTCCTGCTCTTGACGATTGTACCCTGATCATATACGGTGTCAACATTAAGGCAAACTGGGTGAAGGATAAGAGAACTCTTGTATTATGTTGCAACTTTTAAGTCTAAAATTAGTTCAAAATAAAAAAGTCTTGAAAGAAGTGATCATTTGTGATTATGGATTTAGCATCTAGAAGCAATGTGAGGCTTGGGTTCATTTCTGCTAGTTCAACAGGGAACCCAGGAACCCACTAAAAGGAGTTTAAGAACCAAAAACGAGCCCTTTCTGCATGATGTGCTTGGTTCTTCCGGGGAAGCAGGGGTGCGTTGGGGTGAGACCCTCACTTCACCCAGCAACTCATATCAGGCCCCAACCCTTGTCCACACAATGAGCTCCATCACTGAGCTCACCTGCATCTACTCAGCCCTTCTGCGACTCCACGACAAGGTCACCATCAAGGAGGATAAGACAAAAGCCCTCATTAAATATCTGGTGCAAATGGTGCAACTTTCCTGCCAGGCTTATTTGCAAAGGCCCTGGCCAGGGTCAACATCTGGAACCTCACCTGCAACATAGGGGCAAGTGGAGCTGCCCCAGGGGCAGGTGCTGCACCAGCGGGAGGTCCTGCCCACCCACCCTGCTCCCCCAGCCGAGGAGAAGAAAATGGGAGCCAAGAAAGAAGACTTGGGGCAGTCTGGGCTTTGGTCTTTGGACTAAACCCCTTATGTATTGTGTTCAATAAAAAGCTGAACTCCTTAAAAATAAATAAAGTTGCTATCAAATGAAGATGAGAAAAGAATTATCTATTAATTTCTGAGGCTTCCAGAGCAGTAGTTGCATTTTCTCAGAGTAGCACAGACACAGGTTGAACCCAGGTTTCCATACTCTTTAGAGTATGGTTTCCAACGGCCTTAAGAACACATGATAAAAAATGGTACGGTTTGAGCACCTGATCCTGAGTGGTGAAGGGAAGGTGTTTCCTGGCTCCAGCTCACATGTGGCACTACCTGGTTAGCTGGCTGATGGGGCATAAGATGCCCCTCTCCGGGTGTGTTTCCTCTACTTTCTGAGGCTTTAGACCAGACCAGCGGTCTGCAAACTGACCCACCTGCTGTTTCTGTACAGCCCACCGGCACAGAACGGCTTTTACATTTTTAAATGGTTGCCATGTGAATGACATACGAAAATGATCTGAAATTCAAATTTTGATGTCCATAAATAAAATCGCCCGGGAACACAGCCACTCCTTTGGGCACTGTCTTTGGCTGCTTCCAACTTCAGAGGTGAACAGACAGGAGTATGGCGGCAGAGCCTAAAATACTTATCATCTGGCTCTTTACAGCAAACTTTGCAGACCTCTGATGGAGTGCAATTTAAAGGACATCCCAGTTCTAACTTCAGTTACGAATCCAACTACCAGGAACCTTAGCTGCATGGAATCCAACCGTTCCATAGTTTTAGATGTAATAACCTGAAGAGTTAAGCGGCTCCCCCAAGTCGCTTGTGCCCACATCCGGGGGTGTCAGGAGACTGCTAGCCAGGGTCCCCCGTTTCCTGGGAGCCAGTGCAGCCAATCGGCCAAATGTTCAGTCTGGAGTCAGGCTGAGCCACGGCCTGGCTGGGTGACCTTGGAAAGTCACTTCACCTCCCTCGGCCTCGGTTTCCACCCCTGCAAACGGCCCTGCCTGCAGCACTCACCTCCAGAGGCTGCTGCAGGGTGAAGGAAGGGAAAGGATGCCGAGGGAAAGGTTAGCGCCGAGCTTTTGCAACCGTCAGACGCTGCCTCAATGGTGGCTCCTGCGGCTGTCACCGGGAACCACTCCCGAGGCCCGGAGCAGGGTCTCGGCACCCGGGGGACCCGGGAAGAGGGGCCCCCCTCAGCAGCCAGGAGGCCCGGTCCCAATCGGTTTCCCCGGCTGCTGCACCCCACACCAACCCAGCGTCGCCACGGATCTCGAGCCCACGCAGACCACCCCTCCTCCGGCGCGTGCTCCCTCCCCCGGGCCGGCCCCACGCCCGCATCCCCGGGACTCACCAGGCGTCTCCACGGCAACGACGCGACCGCCCCGACCCCCGCGCCGGCCGGCAGCGTGCCTCACAACAAGGCTCGCTCCCATTGGCCCCGACGCCGAACACGCCAGCCAATCAGCGTGGACGCACGCTGCGTTCGCCCGCCCGGCCGCGAAACGCGCGTGCGCTCTCGGGACCACGCGTTGCTGGGGACCCAGAGCTCCCGCCTGCGGTGGATCTCCCGGGCGCGGGGCTGGAGATCCTTGGGAAGCGTCGAGCACGGGGCTGGGCCCTGGGCTGTCGGTGGATGACGGGAGGTGTCGCTGTCGTTCCAGCCTAGGGCAGGGGCTCTGGAGGCCGTGGAAATTGGGGGACACGTAAAGGGAACCAGGAGGGTGGGGGTGGGGTTGGAGGTGACAGATTTAAGACGGGAGGACAAAGTAGGAGAATTGTTACCGTCTGGTCATGTTGAGGTTGAAGTGAGGGACGTCGGGAGGACAAAGTAGGAGAATTGTTACCGTCTGGTCATGTTGAGGTTGAGGTGAGGGTCGTCAGGCATTCATTCACACTGAACCCACAAACATCCCCGGAGTGGAGATGCATAAAATGCATTGGCAGAAGGAATGAGTGCAGTAGTTTGGGGCGGGGAACCAGGGGAAGGGAACTCCAAGATCTAGCTTCTAATGGGACAGGTACAGGCACAGCACACACGGGCCAATTTCATTGGAAACTCAATTTATTAAACTGTAAACTGCTGTGGTAGTTTGGAGGCTGTATGGACCCCAGAAAAGGCCATGTTCTTTTAATCCATTCCTGTGGGTGCAGACCTGCTGTAGGTGAGACGTTTTGCTGTAGGTGAGTTATTTCAGCTGAGGCTTGCCCAGGGTGTGTCTTAATCCCATTCCTGGAGCCCCTTATAAAAGATGAAATTAAGAGAAGCTCACGGAAAAAGCCCTAGAGAGAAGCTAAGAGAACCTACAGAGGCGCAAAGAGGAAGCCACTGGAACCAGAAGCTGAAAGCAATGAAACCAGGAGAGAAGGACCAGCAGATGCCTGCCATGTGCCTTCCCGTGTGACAGAGAGGTGTCCCAGATGCCGACAGCCTGCCTTCAGAGTCCATGTATTGTCCTGTTGATGCCTTGGGTTGGGCATCTTCACGGCCTCAAAACTGTAAATTTTATAAGCTAATAAATCCCCATTGTAAAAGCCAACTTATTTCTAGTATATTGCATTTCATCAGCTTTAGCAAAGGAAAATGCCCATACTGAAAAATCTATTTAGTATTTCACTGGTGCATTAAGGATGATCATGAAGCCTCTACCTGTAGAGAAACACAATGCCCACCAGACTGTCCAAGGATGGTCATGAAATGTAAACTGTATCAGACATCCCTAAAGTGGCTGGGAGACTTCCTTTGGACTCTTTCCACCCTCACCCTGTAGATCCTCTGAAATGCAAAAGCATATGGTATTTCAATGGGGGCAGGGATCCCATTCATTCTGTTTCTAATGGCAGACATTGCATTTCCAGGCTGGGCATCCTGGGACATGGGCTCTACAAGGTGCCCAGCTCCAGGGAACGCTCGGCAAGAGTCGAAGAAAGTAGAGCTCAGGAATGCAGAGGGGAAGTTCCTGCAGCCCACCCTTCCCGGCTCCCCAGCCCAGCAAAGCCTCCTGAGATCTATGGTCAAGGAAGTGCCCAGGCCACCCCGGGCTGAGGATAGAAGCATCTGGTACAGGCTGGACCAGCTGCCCACCCCATCCCACCAATCCTGCACGTGAGTGTGGAAAGCTGGACCTCCAGGCCTAACCTTGGCACCTAGGATGGGAGCAGCTAAATGATACACAGAGCAACCCTGAAAACGCAAAACATCCCACCGTTCCCTCCTCCTAAACCAACTGTGCTGCCTGGGGTGGCCAAGGATAGCAGGGAAGGTACTAGAAGGTTAAAAAAAAAAAAAAAAAAAAAAAATCCATGTTTGAAAGATGACGCTTTCTTCATTTATTTGGCCTGAGCAACAGGGTGCCAGAAGCCGGTACCCACCAGGCCTCACTCTCGAAGAGATTGTCTTGCAGACGCCTTTAGCACCCTCCGTGACAGTCACAAGAAAGTCATGACCGTCCCCTTCTTGCCAATCTGCCAGGGCTCCAGGGGAAGAAAGCGGATAATGATCCTTCAGGAGACGGAGAGAAAGATATCGTCAGCTCCCTGGTTAAGGCCTCATGGTCCAAAATCCCAAGCCAGCTCCGCTCAGCCCACCAGGCATTTTGCAAGCCTGGCCTCATCCCCATAACCATCTCCCACTCCCTAACCGCAGCGGGGCCGTGGGCCTGGCAGGGGCAGGTGGTGATGGGACATGGGCAAGGCCCACCTAGGGCAGGCTCCACCCCGCCTCTTTGATAGTTCCCATGTGCTCTCTCATCTCTTTCCGAGTGTAGGCAGCCCTCCCTCATCCAGGCTGCAAAGTCCTGGGGGGGGGCACGCACACTGCCTCAGCTACCCATTTGCTCAAAGCCGAGCTCGAGGTCAGACATCTACAGGGTAACCCCACTAATGCATCTGGAGTGAATGAACACACTCCCCCTCATAGAGGTTAGAGTAACTTCCTGGTGAAGACCACCAGGGCTTGGGGAAGCCCAGCGGGGAGTGGGGGTGACTTGGCCTCAGTTTCTCCATCCATAAACTCAGCATAATGGAGGTGTCCACCTCATGGGGCAGGCTTGTATCAGATGAGATCATGCATGGAAAGATCCTGGGACATGGAAAGCACTTGCTTATTACCCACGGCTGGAATTCTCCCCCCACTCCGACTTGAGGGTACTCTAAGCACCCGCCAGGAGCAGCCAACAAAGGCTCCATTCTGGACAGAACTTTCCAGCTGCTCATGGCCACAGTTCCTCGCAAATATGGCCTCCCCCCAGGAGTATTTGTCACCCAGGAGGAGATGTTAACCCTGCCCCAGAATTCCAGGTTTGGGAGCTATAGGGGCCTCTTGGGGATTCATTTAATCCACATGTCCTCTATTAATGGAGGAGGAGGCTGCAAACTGGAGATGGTTCATGTCTGGTTTTGTCTGGGGTCTCCCAGCCAAGCCCTTTGCACCATTCCATGACCCTCCCTAAAGCCTCCACCTGGGACCTAGTCGGGTCACGGGCCCAAAGTTCACAGCCTCAGGACATACCCAGAATCCCTCCTGACTAGCCTGGAAAAAAAAAACAAAAAAGAGTCTAGATTTTTCTGAAGTTTGGAGAGGCCAGAAGGGGGATAATGGTTACTTCAGAGTAACATCCAATCCTGCCAAGTTGCTGAACCGATCCCAAGTGACTTTGTCTGGTATGGCCCAGGTGTGATCTTCCTCATTGATGGTTTCTAACGCTTTTTGTAATCTTTTGCTGAAACATG